>NW_026909158.1:4903590-5028590 GCF_033115175.1 Lepus europaeus | reverse complement strand
TTTCTCCTCCCTCTCTTATTCCCACTCTTATTTTCTTACTGAGATCCATCCTCAATTGACTTTTTTTTTATTTGAGAGATAGAGTTACTGAGAGAGAGAGAGAGAGATAAAGGTCTTCCTTCCATTGGTTCACCCCCCAAATGGCCACCATGCCCGGCGCTGCGCTGATCTGAAGGCAGGAGCCAGGTGCTTCCTCCTGGTCTCCCATGCGGGTGCAGGGGCCAAAGCACTTGGGCCATCCTCCACTGCCTTTCCGGGCCACAGCAGAGAGCTGGACTGGAAAAGGAGCAACCGGGATTAGAACCTGGCATCCATATGGGATGCCTGCACCACAGGCGGAGGATTAACCAAGTGAGCCATGGCACTGGCTCCCTCCCATAAGTTTTGATACACTGTATTGTTGTCTTCATTTGTTTCCAGAAATTTTTTTATTTCTCTTTTGATTTCTTCTGTGACCCACTGTTAATTCAGGAGCGTGTTGTTTAGTCTCCATGTGTTTGTATATATTCCATAGATTCCTGAGTTGCTGATTTCCAGCTTCATTCCATTGTCTGAGAAGATACATAGTATGGCTTTGATTTTTTTGAATTTGTTGAGATTTGCTTTATGGCTTAGCATGTGGTGGATCCTAGAAAAAGTTCCATGCAATGGTGAAAAGAATGTGTATTTTGCAACTTTAGAATGAAAAGTTCTGTTGGTATCCGCTAGGTCCATTTGGTCTATAGTTTTATTAACTCTGCTATTTCCTTGCTAATTTTCTGTCTGATTGATTTGTCCATTGCTGAAAGTGGGGTATTGAAGTCCTCCATTACTATTGTATTGGAGTCTATGTCTCCCTTTAGATTCCTTAACATTTATTTTAAATAGCCAGTTGCCCTGTAATTAGTTGCATGTATGTTATAGTTACATCATGGGGACTGGTGCTGTGGTGTAGCAGGTGAAGCCACCGCCTGCAGTGCTGGCATCCCAAATGGGCACCAGTTCGAGTCCTGGCTACTCCACTTCTGATCCAGTTCTTTGCCATGGCCTGGGAGAGCAGTAGAAGATGGCTTAAGTGCTTGGGTTCCTGTACCCATGTGGGAGACCTGGAAGAAACTCCTGGCTCCTGGCTTTGGATTAGCTCGCGCTCTGGCCATTGTGGACAGTTGGGGAGTGGGCCAGTGGATGGAAGCCCTCTCTCTCTCTCTCTGTTTTTGTCTCTCCTCTTTCTGTGTAACTCTGACTTTCAGATGAATAAATAAATCTTTTAAAGCAATAAAATAATAGTTACATCTTCCTGTTGAATTGATCCCTTAATCATTACATAGTGCCCTTCTTTGTCTCTTTTAACAGTTTGGTGTTAACGTCTATTTTGTCTGATATTAGGATGGCTACATTAGTTTTTTTTTTTTTTTGGTTTCTGTTGGCATGGAATATCCTTTTTTGGTTTCTGTTTGCATGGAATGCCACCCTTTCACTTTCAGTCTGCATGTGTCTTTGTTGGTGGGTGTGGACACAAGCTGGCACAGCTGTTCCATATGTCCAAAATGGTGCTGGCTATATCAGCTTGTTACAGGGTGCTGTTGTAAGGTGACTGGAGAAAGAGAGAAGCATGTCCCTCCTTTTTTTTCTCCTCTAGTTTGGCATGTGCACTATCCCCCATGGGGCTCCAAGCTGGGTTCCCTCTAGGCTCTTCCTGCAGCTTTATTGTCAGTGGCTTGGGCTGCTGCAGTCTGGTCTCACCTCACTCTCCAGTGCTGGTGTGTAGGCTCTTAGCTGCTGGAGTCCTGAGTTGTGGGTGTCCATGCCCTCCATGTAGGTCCACTGTGTCCTTCTAATTTATTTAGTTTCCTTTGCTATTTTCTTCCTAAATTTTCCCTGAGACTGCATTCTCCACTTTTTAAAAACTATCTTCTCCTAGACTAGAGCAGTAAGTTCCTTCCTTACTCTGCCATCTTGGAAGCTCTCCCAGAAGTCTTTTAAGACTTTGAATATATCAACCCACTCTCTTCTGGCCTGTAGGGTTTCTGCTGAGAAATCTGATGTTAATCTAATTGATTTTCCTTCACATGTAACTTTACAAATATTTTTAAGTTATGCAAGTTTCATGTATTTCATATATACAGATTTAGGAACATAGTGATACTTCCCACACTATCCTCCCTCCTGCCCATGCTGCAACCCTTCTTCCTTCCTCTCCCATTCCCACTATTAATTTTTACAAAGATCTATTTTCAGTTTATTTAATAATTATAAAATTAACCCTAAACTAAGTAAAAGAATTCAACAAATAGTATGAAGAAAAAAAAAAAAACATTGTTCCTCAATGGAGAAGACAAGAACTGTAAACAATCATTGAATCTCAAAATATCCATTTCACTCAAACACATTACATTTTAGGTACTTTGTTAGTTACCTCAGATCAGGAAAAACATAGGGGCCAGCGCTGTGGCACAGTGGGCAAAGCCACTGCCTGCAGTGCCGACATCCCATATTGGTGCTGGTTCGAGTCCAGGATGTTCCACTTCTGATCCAGTACTATGCTATGACCTGGGAAAGGAGCAGAAGATGGCCCAAGTCCTTTGGGCCCTGCACCCATGTGGGAGACTTGAAAGAAGCTCCTGGCTCTTGGCTTTGGATGGGCCAGCTCCAGCTGTTGCGGCCACTTGGGGAGTGAACCAGTGGTTGGAAGACCTCTCTCTCTCTGCCTCTCTGTAACTCTGCCTTTCAAATAAATAAATCTTTAAAATATGGTATTTGTTTTTTTGGACCAGCTTATTTCGCTTAGCATAATGGTTTCCAGTTGGATTCATTTTGTTGCAAATGACAGGATTTCATTTTTTTACAGCTGAGTAGTATTCCATAGTGTATATATACCAAAATTTCTTTATCCAGTCAACAATTGATGGACATCTGTGTTGATACCATATCTTAGCTATTGTGAATTGTGCTACAATGAACATGAGGGTACAGATAACTCTTTCAGATGCTGATTTATTTTGGTTTGGGTAAATTTCCAGGAGTGGAATGGCTGGATCATGTTGTAGGCCTTTTTTTTTTTAAGATTTATTTATTTATTTGAAAGTCAGAGTTACATAGAGAGAGGAGAGGGAGAGGGAGAAGGGTCTTCCATCCGATGGTTCACTCCCCAATTGGCCGCAATGGTCAGAGCTGTGCTGATCTTAAGCCAGGAGCCAAGAGCTTCTTTCAGGTCTCCCATGCAGGTGCAGGGGTCCAAGGACTTGAACCATCTTATACTGCTTTTCCAGGCCATGGCAGAGAGCTGGATCAGAACTGGAGCAGCCAGGTCTCAAACCAGAGCCCATATGGGATGTCGGTGCTTCAGCGCCAGCCCCCATATGGTAGGTCTTTATATGTAACTTGATGCTTTTATCTTACTTTCTTTAGGATTCTCTCCTTTAACTTTTGACAATTTGATGACAATATGCCCTAGAGAAGACTTTTTTTGGTTGAGTCTGCTTGGGGTTCTTTGAGTTTCTTGTATTTGGATGCCCATGTCTCTTTCAAGACCTGGGAAATTTGCAACTACTATTTCATTTTGTAGGTTCTCAATGCCATATTTCTTTTATTTTCCTTCAGGAATACCTATAATACAAATATTTAGTCATTTAATCATATCCCATATTTTGTGCAGAATTTCTTCATTCTTTTTATTTTTGCCTGATTGGGTTATTTCAAGTGTTGTCCTTGAGTTCAGAAATTCATTCCTTTACTTGGCCTATTTTGTTAAAGCTCTCAAATTTTTTTTATTTCACTGATTGAAGATTCCATCTCCAAAACTCTTATTTCATTCTTCTTAGTGAGTTCTATCTCCTTTTGTAATATTTTCATTCATATCACTCATTGATTTCCTCATTTCTTTTCTTTTTTAAAAAGATTTATTTATTTGCTTGAAAGTTAGAGAGAGGTCTTCCATGTACTGGTTCACTCTGCAGATGGCTGCAATGACCAGAGCTGTGCCGATCCAAAGCCTGGAGCCAGGAGCTTCCCCTGGGTCTCCCACATGGGTGCAGGGCCCCAAGAACTTGGGCCATCTTCTGTTTTCCCAGGCCATAGCAGAGAGCTGGATCAGAAGTGGAACAGCTGGGACTCTAACCGGCACCCATATGGGATGCTGACACTGCAGGCAGTGGCTTTACCCACTATACCACAGTGCTCGCCCCATTTGATCATTTTTGATTTGATGCCTGACATAATTAATTTTACTTAGCTGTGTGCTGTGTTTGTAGTATCATATATTGTTGAGGTTTGTTGTAGAATGGAGTTACCTGGAAAAAATTTGTTCCTCTCAGGTCTTGCTGGCAAGATTTTTCAAGTCTCAACTAGGGGTGACTTTGTACCATCAACTTAGTGGGAAAATTTGGAACATTTTTGTGGTCAGAACTGGGGAGAAGGTTCTGACAATGTAGCAAGTTAAGGCCAGGGATGCTGGCAAGGTCCTACAATGCATAGGACAGCCCAAAATGGTAAAGAATATCTGGTTCAAAATGCTGACAGTGTCAAGATTGGGAAACCCTGTCTATGGCTATTTATTTATTTATTTATTTTTGACAGGCAGAGTGGACAGTGAGAGAGAGAGAGAGACAGAGAGAAAGGTCTTCCTTTACCATTGGTTCACCCTCCAATGGCCGCTGTGGCTGGCATGCTGCGGTATGGCTATTTATTTTAAACTACTGAGGTAAGTCTATTCTGGGTTACTCTACCAAATACTCTGAATCATGAAGCTTTCCAACATGCTTGAATCTGGTTGTGAGTGCAGGAGTGGCTTAACCTCTATGCCACAGCACTGGCCCCCATCCAACCATTCTTATAGAAAGGTCTAGGTTGTGCCACTATTTGATCTGAGATAGAAGTCCTTTTTGGACTGGTTAGAAAGTATATACTTCAGTTGAAATCTGGATAAGGCCTGGGGAGAACTTAAATAGGCTGTTTTTGTTACTCTAGCCTGTATAAAAACATTCTGCAATACTTAAGTCGCTTAGGATCAGAGGTCACAAGT
The DNA here is from genome assembly GCF_033115175.1 of Lepus europaeus. Classification (NCBI taxonomy): domain Eukaryota; kingdom Metazoa; phylum Chordata; class Mammalia; order Lagomorpha; family Leporidae; genus Lepus; species Lepus europaeus. The sequence goes on along the minus strand of NW_026909158.1, from coordinate 5,023,591 downwards.
GACTAATAATGTTTGTTGTGCCCTTGCTTTTTGTATATTTCCTCTTTGTTCCTTTTCTGCTTAACCTTGTCTGCTGCAATGCACGTTCTCTTCCATTTTGCCTTCTTTTGATCCATGTCCTTCAGAATCATTCAATTTTTAGAGAGGAAGATTTTTTTCAGAATTCTGATAAATTGGATGACAATCCTTAGAGTTTTTTTTTTCTCTGTTCTGATTAAACAATGGGTTGAGGATGACAGTTGTGGAGGCTGTGTGGTCATTTCAGGATCTTTCATTGGTTTTGGCATGGGAATTCAGACAGTCCTTCTGTCTTTTGGTTTTGAAGAAATTCTACACAGCTCAGACTATGTTATAAATCTTCACTGAAAGGATCCAGGAAACACTTCTTGGTATGTTTCCAGCGTAAGTAAAATTCCTTTATTCTATATACTTTGGCAAAATGTCATCAGAAGAAATTAGATTACAGAAAGAACTTGTAGAACAAGAAACTTGTTGTATTACTCTTAAATTTTATTAATGTTTTCAGTTTGTGCATCATTTACAACAAGACATGTGCTTTAAAAAGCATTATTATACATAAATAGACCAAGGAACAGTTAAGTAATTGACTCTTAAAACATGCACTTCAATTTTGCTCAGGTGTGTATAAGAAAGGGCAATAACCTTTAAGCCTTTGTCTTTAGACTAAAAATATTTGGAAATTATTACTTAGGAATGCCAAATGCCTTTCTAGAACAAATGTATTTTCCACAAGGAAAATGTTGATGGAGTTAAAAGGCATTAGTGTTAATAAGGATGGGAAATACTTGTGCTATGCAAGATCCACAAGGAAAGAGTTCCTGTGGTTGTAAAACAAGTGTCAAAAATGAATAAGGAAGCATGAATTTAAAGGTTAAGATGGAAGAACAGGAACCATGAACCAGATTATGGGACACATATATATTCAAGGCACATGACTAGGCTAAACAGGTGGCTAGGTTATATAGACTTACTGGTTCTCTCATTGGGATAAGAGTAACTTGTAATATAATTTCCATTTAATGGCACTTATTGATAGATAAATGCAATCAGATTCAGGACAGCAAATGTCTTCCTTTCAGATACACACCAACTACTAGATAACAGATGCCAGAGTAGCTAAGCAGTATGACCACAGTCAAATTTTCTTACACTGAAGTAGAATGGATGCTAAACTGTTTTATATGTTTATATACATCATACTGTCTATTTTCTTTCAGGTTTCACAAAATAACTCTTCAAAATTTAGGCAGATTAAAAAATTTATTAAACCGTAGAGGATGCTCAAACTATGCAACAGGAGTCAAACACAAACTCTGGAGTTGATTGCTGACGGTATTCAGTTTGGGCTTTTCCCACACTACCTCCTTTTGACTGCTAAAATGCTAGCATATCCACTGGGGTTCCCTTCTGTTTCTTTGGTGAATCTGAGGAATTTCCTTCCCTACTCTCTCTATGCCTTCGAATAACAACACAATTACCCTAAATATCCACAGAAGTAAAAGACACACACACACACACACACACACACACCTTACAACCTTCAGCAATTCTCAAATCAACTGCAATAGGGAAGTAGAGAATATCGAGCTATACACGGTATTGTGAATGATCAGCACACTTTATTCCTGAAAGTGAATACGAGAAGGACAAGGATAATTCTCTGTGCCACTAATGGGCTAGCAAAATATTCCTCATCTGACTGAAAGGAAAATGTTTAATACTTTACCTGTCTGGGCTCCTAGAAATAAGCAGCACCAACAATTTAATTATGATCCCCAAATAACAACTATTCTCCATTACATTGTTTTGAAGCACCTAAAACTCTTCAATATCACAAGACATTAAGATGAGATATTAGCAATACTATGTCTTAAATGCTTTTGAGTACACATATAAAGTTCCTTCATAATTCTATTAGACAGTTCTTAAGACTGGTGGTTTCCACCTTGGTGATAGCTTTGTGCAATTACAAACAAAAATATTTCTCTAAGTAGATGACACTAGTTAACAAACAAAAGCAGCACAAAAAAAGCCTTTTTAAGGCTACTGCTGCAATGAATGATTTAATCTGAAGTCCACTGGAATAAATTAGTTGATAGAACAAAGATAAATCTGGAGGAATAGAACAAGATTTAAAAAAAAGTGAAAAGAGGGTTGAAGAGACTGGCAGACACCATCTGTCAGTAGTGAAAGGCTTGAGTTACATGGATTGCTTTTAACTTCTTGTTCTTACACATCCTTGGTTACTGGTAATTTGTTCTTTCTTATTTCTTCACACAGTTTGGCCATGTAAATCCACCACAGAGAGTTGACACAATGATATAGATGAACACCTGGGAGAGGAAGAAGGTAATTTTATTTTCTTGAATCTATCATACACTCCTAAATAATATATAAAGGAAAATAAATCTGTATTAAGTAATTCTGATTCCATTACAATAACATTTCTATACAAACTCATCACACTGTCAAATATTTTCAAAGGCATCAATGGAATTTAAAATTTCCTTTCTCATATAACTCTAGCCTATTTGAATTCCACCATGTTTTCTTCCACGGGACAGAAAGCAGTGGGGTTCCTGATCATCACTACTAACTAGGCTGAATTAGTGCTAAAAGCAGCTCTTACTGATGCATCGTTAACAAGTCATAAAGATCACAAATAATCATAATTCTCTTGAAATCTGATTGTCATTAACTATATTTTTTATTTTATATGTAGATGTCATTTTTCATTATTAGGATGAGAATATATGAAAAAAGTATGAGAAAAGATTTCACATCTATATAAACTATGAGCAAGAATGTTGATATAAACTGTTTAGATGGCACAAACATGATTACCAAATAAAAAGATGATGGTATAAATAAAGCTATAAAAATGCCAATTGTATTATAGATGTGTTATATCTTTAATTCTAGTACTGTAATTTTAAATTAAGATATTTTCTAAAAACACTAGGCAATTTTTCATGCTATTATATTTCAAAAAATAGATTGTGGCGCAGTACGTTAATCCTCTGCCTGTGGTACCAGCATCCCATATGGCCGCCGGTTCTAGTACCAGCTGCTCCTCTTCCAGTCCAGCTCTCTGCTGTGGCCTGGGAAAGCAGAAGAAGATGGCTCAAGTTCTTGGGCCCCTGCACCTGTGTGGGAGATCGGAAGAAGCTCCTGGCTTTTGGCTTCAGATCGGCGCAGCTCCGGCCATTGTGGCCATTTGGGGAGTGAACCAGCAGATGGAAGACTTTTCTCTGTTTCTCCCTCTCATTGTCTGTAACTCTCTCTCTCTCAAATACATAAATAAAATCTTAAGAAATAGATTTAAACATTAGGTTTACTTCATTAAAGTAGTCACCTTATTGGCTTTAAGTAACAACTTTGAGATATCGAAGTAATTTATTTACTTACTCACATGCTTACAAAAAATGCTTTAATGAGTTACATGCCCACAACCCCCCTAACTAGCAAAGTGTTTTGTTTTCCCTACAAATATTGCAGGAGCAGGGGGTAGGTTATTAATAAATAGGTTAAAGTAATCACACCATATTCACACATAAACAATACTCATACATACATATATTCCCCAAATGCAAAGTTTACTAACTTGATATAAAGTTGACAATTTGCCATAGCTATAATATAGGAATTTGCCAAGCTACAGTACAGTATGTTAGGTGACAACACCTTTTTACAAAGATTGGTACCACATTTAGAGCAATACTCTGCATGTAATATAGGTAATTTATAAATATAATCCAAGTTTAACAATAGTTCAGTCACAGACATCAATTGAGATCTCCAAACCGAAGAATAAGAAAGAAGTCAGGCTCAGGAGTCTTGACTATGCCACTTGATGAACCTGAGCAAGGAAGCACTCAAGTTCATGGCAACTATTTCCATTACAAAATCTACAAAGCTATGATTGCTTGTCTTCTGTTAGATAGGTTCAGCTATTTAAAGTGGAGAAGCCTCAAGCAGAGGTCATAGAGAAGTGTAGCAGAACTTGGAGATATTTGGGGCTTCTGAAAATGACTGGAGGAAAGAGAGGACAGGCAGCTTTAACCAGCCATGAACTACCCCAGGATAAAGCACTCCCTCACCTTTAGCAGTAGCTGCCAAACTACTGTCAAACTACAAAATGGGTTCAGGACCTCATTACACTCTTAAAAATTAATGAGAACTCCAAATAACTCTTATTTAGGTTGATTATAAACATCAACAATTTACCATATTGGAAATTAAAACTTGGGGCTGGTGTTGTGGAATAGCAGGTAAAGCTGCCACCTGTGACACCAGCATTATGTGTGGGCACCAGTTTGAGTCCTGGATGCTCCACTTACAATCCACCTCCCTGTTAATGATCTGGGAAAACCAGAGGAAGATGGTCCCTACCACCCATGTGGAAGACCTGGAGGAAGCTGGCTCCTGGCTTGACCCGGCCCAGCCTTGGCCATTGTGACCATCTGGGGAGTGAACCAGTGGATGGAAGATCTCTCTGTCTCTATCTCCCACTCTCTCTGTAACATTTTCAAATAAACAATATTTTTTAAAGAAATTAAAACTTGAAAAATACATATATGAAGTAAACATTTGGTACAGTGGTTAAGTCATTGCTTGGGATGCCTGCATCCCATATCAGAGTCCCTGGATTTGAGTCTTGGCTCTGCTTCTGATTCAGCTTCCCATTAATGGAAATCCTGTGAGGCAGCTGGTAATAGAAAAGTACTTAAGTCCCTGCCACTCATGTAGGAGACCTGGAGTGAGTGCCAGGATCCTGGCTTAGGCCTGGACCAGTCCTAGCCCTTGCAGGCATTTGGGGAGTGAACCAGAGTATGGTTCCTTTCCAAAATAAATAAAATAAAAATATATTTAATTTAAAAATAATAAATGTATTAAGATGAAAATTATATTTTTATTAAAATATCTATTTCTATGAATTTAGTTTTGTATATTTAATTATATATAAAATTCTCAATAGGGAGGAAGGGCTTAAGTGGAGATAATATATATATATTTTTAAAGATTTTAATTATTTGTTTGAAAGGCAGAGTTGAGGGGGGAGAGAGACAGAGAGAGAGAGAGAGAGAGAGAAAGAGAGATATCTTTCATCTGTTGATTCATTTCCCAAATAGCTGTAACAGACAGGGCTGGGGCAGGCTGAAGCAGGAGCCAGGAACTCAACCCAGGTCTCTCACATGGGTTGCAGGGACCCAAGTACTTGAGCCATCATCTGCTACCTCCCAGTGTGCACATTAGCAGGTAGCTGGATAAGAACCAGAGCAGCCAGGATATGATCTGGTACCCATATGGGATGCTGGTATTGTAGATGGCAACTTAGCCCTCTATGCCACAACACTAGCCCCAAGATAATATTTCATAATGACTTCATAGGAAAGTAATTGCTTGGTCATGTGTTTAATCAATAAAAGACATAAATAGCCCATTTTAGATTCTTAATCACTGAGAAAAAATCCCAGCACCTACTTTCTTACAGACTGAAAAAAAGAATCATACACTAGAAGACAAAAACTTACAATTGACACAATGATGATGATGATAGTAAGCTTGAGATTCTTCATACACATGGCTCTGGCAAGATTTCTGCTGGTAGTTTTGAAGGTGACAGACTACGAAAAAAGTAGTAATTGTTTAATCTCTGCCAGTGACTACATGAATGACTTATAACAATCTACAAAATTTTACTTTCAACAATTCTGTTTAAGTACCAATGTTCTTTACCCCTTCCCTCTCTTTACAGGTAGAGACTAGCCATTCATAATCACTAGTTCCCAAAGCAGGGTCCTACCCACTGGAAAGGCTTACCTTGTTTTTCTTCTCTACAGTAGCAAAGTACATGATATTAAGCACCTGAAGTGTTTCTCTCTAGTATTACAAAAACATTTCCTCTTTATGTTTCCAATATGAAAGGCTCTTTCTAGGCCAGTTGGATGAAAGCACATTTACCTATTCTGCCCATTATAATCCTGGGATTTTGAGACATAAAAATCTAATTTTTCCATAGGATTATGTGCATTTACTTGCCAAAAGTCATAGAATTCCATCCCTTCAGTTATCCATTCATTTCTGCATCATTAGTTTCCCAATTTCTATGGAACCATTCCAAACAAGACACAGTTTGAAACAAACAACAGAACTCCTGAATGACCCAATAATTCTACTCCTAGGTATATCCCCAACAAAGATGTATGCACAAATTCACTGAGAGACATATATACTGACATTTCTAATGCCACTACCTTTCATACCTCAAACTGGAACTACCCAAATGTCCAACTGTACAATGCATAAATACATTATGGTAGGGGCACACAATGGAATGTAATAAACCAATGACAATTAACAATCTATATGGGATCGATCAACCTCATAAACACAATTTGGAAGAAAAGAAATCTGACATGTAGTAAATACTGTATTTCATTAATCTATGCAGAGAAGTTGGGGCAGTGATCATCTATAGAGGGGAGTAGTAAATAGAAGAGTAGAAGAAGGCAAGAAAGGGGCTTCTGAGATGCTAGTTATGCTCTAGTTCTTAATCTGGGAGTTGGTTCCACAGGCGTGTTCACTTTGTGAAAACATAACAAGCTGTACCCTTAATGGTTCATAGAATTTTCTATATGTAAGTTATACTTCAATAAATTGGTTTTTAAAAAAGATTTATTTATTTGTTTGAAAGTCAGAGTTACGCACACAGAGAGAAAAGAGGGAGGGAGGGAGGGAGGGAGGGAGGGAGGGAGGGAGAGGGAGAGAGAGAGAGAGAGAGAGAGAGAGGTCTTCCAACTGCTGGTTCAGTCCCTAATTAATTGCAATGGCCGGAGCTGCGCCAATCCAAAGACAGGAGCCAGGAGCTTCCTCCAGGTCTCCCACTTGGGTACAGGGGTCCAAGGACTTGAGCCATCTTCCACTGCTTCCCCAGGCCATAGCAGAGAGCTGAATTGGAAGTGGAGCAGCCGGGTCTCGAACCAGCACCCATATGGGATGCTGACGCTTCAGGCCAGGGGATTAACCCGCTGTGCCACAGTGCCGGCCCCAATAAACTGGTTTTTAAAAGCCTACGCCCTTAATCCTTACATTTACCTCCAGCCAAGTATTTCACAAAGTATCTCTTGTATAGCAGCTGACAAGGGCACCAACCTCTAGGTTTCATTTTAGTACAAAGTTGGCAAAGACCCAGCTGCTAAGTGACTAGACACTAAATACCAAAACTGATTGCACCTAGCCCTAAATACATACATTGAATAGAATATACTACATTAACTAGGGTACATGAGAAGCAGTGGTTAAATGAGAAAACAGAAAGCTATGCAATCAAAATACATAGTCCATGTAGTCACATTTGTTTATTTTTTGCTGCTGTAGTCTGAGCTTTTAGTGTCATACCTAAAAAAAAATTAATGCCCAGAACAATGTCAAAAAGATTTTCCCAGATTTCAAGATGGCTGAAGAGGGAAGACATTCTGTTTTTGGTAAGGAAGGGGAAAATAGCAAAAGAAAAGCTGAGGAAGTACATTCCCAGGGGAGAGTTGGAGAGAAGTTTGCAGTAGAAATTCTACAGGGGAAAGAGAGATTCCGTGGGGCAGCGTGGAAGGTGTGGACATATAGCAGTGAGCACAGAGACGACACATGATCCTCACAGAAAGGAGCTAGAGGAAATGCCAGCTTTGGAGAGCAAGGTAAAAACAGACTGTGTCAGGATGTGGTGATACTGCCTGAGGGAGAGCCTTGTGGACCACATTTTCTTTAAGTCCAGCCTGGAGCTCTAACTGGGGGTAGGGTACCTGCCTAATCCAGTGAAAGAAAAGCATGTTTCTTTCTCCCATCCCTCCACAAGAGTATCCAGCAATTTGTGGGGAGAAGGCATCATTTTGACACCAGTATAGGCTGTGGAGGCTCTTGCTCATTCCTATTACCAGGAGATTTTGCCAGAGGGGAAAAATCCATGTTTTTCACTGATTTTGAATCTGGCTGGGAGGGTTGACAGGGAACTGGGCACCCACTAAGGACTGTGAAGTGCCTCTACCTCAACATATCATAGGCTCTGGGGCTCAAACTGCCAAGGTAGAGCACCAACAGGCAGTTGGTTCTAGGAATGTCTCTGCTATCCATGGATGAGGCAGGCTCTTAGGGTGGAGTAGATCCTCTGCACCCCACGACTATGAGAGCCTTGGGTGCTGTGACAGTGGGGATTCTGTGACTGGACAATAGGGCATGGGGTACAGCTAGATTTCTGGGCAATCACTGCAGCTGGTATCAGAGGCTCAGAGATCTCATGGGCTGGGGTGTGTCACTGCAGAGGGTTCCTTGCTCTCACTGAGATGTACCCTTTGTTCAGCATGGATGGGGGTTGTACCCATTGTGGACTAACCCCAGTTACTGATCACCTTGGAAGAGAGGAGGTGAGGTTAAGATTATGTCAACAGGCATGATCATATCCTCTCTCCTGCTAACAATAGAGATCTACCATGCCCAACTTGGGTGTCACCCTGGATTCTCACCCCACCCTGGAGAACTGACTAGTGCTCCTGGCCACACCCAGCACATGCCTCTGGGTAGTCACTGAAAGAGCAGACACTCCACTAAGCCACAGAGGCATAGTTCAAAGATGAAATCCATTAGAGGAGAAACCCACAAATGTCTAAAAATAAATGGAAAAATTCAATAAACAACAATAAGGAAGACAACATGACTCCCCCAAAGGAACACAACAATACTTCTATATTAAATTGTGAAGATGAAGGGATTGATGAAATGCCCAAAAAGGAATTCAACAGAATGATCATAGGATTACTCAGAAGCAATGAGAAGCCAAATTCCTGAGTTAAAAAATCCGTACATGATATGGATGAAAAATTTTCCCATGAGATTGAGACTCTGAAGAGAAATCAAACTGAAATATTAGAAATGAAGAATCTAATATGTCAAATAAAAATACAGGGGAAAGCCTTAACAACAGAATTGGTGAGGCAGAAGAAACAACATTCAACCTAGAAGACAAATCTTTGGAAATATCTCAGTCAGACCAACAAAAAAAGGAGAAGGAGTTAGAAACAGTAAAAACAGTGTTTGAGATTTATGCGATACTATCAAATGACCCAACATACAGGTTGAAGGTGTGGAAGGAGAGACTGGGTCAGAAGGCCTTTTCAGTGAAATAATAACAGAAAACTTCCCTAATTTGGAGAAAGGGACATCAAGTACAGGAAGCACACAGAACTCCTAATAGACATGACCAGAAAAGACCTTCACCATAACACATTGAAGTCAAACTTTCAACAGAAAATTCTAAAGAAAAGATTCTAAAATGTTCATGAGAGAAATGCCAGATTTTTTCAGAGGATCTCCAATTATACTCTCAGCTGATTTCTCATCAGAAACCCTACAGGCTAGGAGAAAATGGAGAGACATAGCCTAATTTTTTTTTAAATTGTCAACCCAGAATGCCATACCCTGCAAAGCTCTCATTTATGAGTGAATGTGAAGTAAAGGCCTTCCTTAACAAACAGAAATTGAGAGATTTTTGTCACCACTTGTCCATCCTAACAAAAGATACTTAAAGATGTGCTACATACAAAGAATGTGAAGGCAAAAAATCTCCTAGTAAAAGTACAAAGAAAATCAATGTAGGCAATAGGAATATTTATGAAAAATCTGCAGAGCCAAGTCATTACTTATCAACAATAACCATGAATGTAAATGGAATAAATTCTCCAATTAAAAGATATAGACTAGCTGAATGGATTAAAAAACAAGACCCATCTATTTGCTGCCTGCAAGAAACACATCTCATCGACAAAGATATATCTATACTGAAGGTGAAAGGATGGAAAAAATATTCCATGCTAACAGAAAGCAAAAATGCACAGGTGTAGCCATCCCAATATCAGACAAAATAGACTTTAACATAAAAACTGTTAAAAGAGACAGAAAAGGGCATTAAGTAATGATTAAGAAATCAATGCAACAGGACAATGTGACTATAATAAATGTATATGCACTCAATGCCAGGATGGCTGGCTATTTAAAGCAAATGTTAATAGATCTAAAGGAGACACAGACTCCAATATAATGGTAATAGGGGTCTTCAACATCCCACTTTCATTTTTTTTTATTTGACAGATAGATAGTGAGAGAGAAAGACAGAGATAAAGGTTTCCCTTCCATTGGTTCACCCCCCAAATGGCTGCCACAGCTGGAGCTACACCAATCCGAAGCCAGGAGCCAGGTGCTTCCTCCTGGTCTCCCATATGGGTGCAGGGGCCCAAGGACTTTGGCCATCCTCCACTGCCTTCCTGGGCCACAGCAGAGAGATGGACTGGAAGAGGAGCAACCAGGACTAGAATCTGGCGCCCATATGGGATGCCGGTGCAGCAGGCAGAGGAGTAACATAGTGAGCCACGGCGCCAGCCCTTAACATCCCACTTTCACCAATGGGCAGATCAACCACACAGGAAATCAACAGAACTAATCTAAACTATGGATCAAATAGACCTAATTGATATATACAGAACATTTCATCCCATAGCTAAACAAAACACATTCTTTTCATCAGTGCATGTAACTTTCTCTAGGATAGACCATATGCTAGGCCATAAAGCTAGTCTCAGCAAATGCAAAAAAAATGAAATCAAACCATGCATCTTTTCTGACCACAATGGAATGAAGCTGGGAATTAACAACCTAAGAATCTCTAGAAAATATGCAAACACATAGAGACTGAACAGCATGCTCCTGAATGAACAGTGGGTCATGGAAGAAATCAGAAGAGGAACCAAAAAAACTCCTGGAAATGAATGAAGACGAAAATACAACATATCAAACTTAAGAGATATAGGAAAAGCAGTGCTAAGAGGGAAGTTCATAGCAATTAGTGCCTACATCAAGAAATTTGAAAGGGATCAAATAAATGAGCTATCAATGCACCTAAAGGACCTAGAAAAACAACAACAAAACAAACCCAAAGTTAATAGGCGGAAAGATGATTAAAATTAGAGAAGAAATAGACAGAATTGAAACAAAAATACTAAAGAACAGTGAAATAAAGATCTGTTTTTTTTTTGAAAGAAATAAACAAAGTTGATACACATTCGTCCAACTAATCAAAAAAGAGGGAGAAGACTTAAATTAATAAAATCAGAGATGAAAAAGGAGATGTAACAATGGATACCACAGAAATGAAAAGAATCATCAAGAAATACTATAGCTATATGCCAACAAGTTGGAAAGTCCAGGAGAAATTGATAGATTCCTAGACACATGCAATCTATCATGAAGACATGCAAAACCTAAACAGACCAATAACCAAGATGGAGGTTGAATCAGTAATAAAGACCCTCCCAACAAAGAAAAGCCCGGGACTGGATGGCCTTACCACTGAATTATACCAAGCCTTTAAAGAGGAACTAATTCCAATTCTTCTCAAGCTAATCAAAACAAGTGAAAGGAAGGCAATACTCCCAAGCTCTTTTTTTAAAAATTTATTTGAAATACAGAGTTACAGAGAGAGAGAGAGAGAGAGAGAGAGAGAGAGAGGTCTTCCATTTGATGGTTCACTCCCCAGATGACCACAATGGCCAGAGCTGACCTGATCCTAAGCCAGAAGCCAGGAGCTTCTTCTAGGTCTCCCATGTGGGTGCAGGGACCCAAGGACTTGAACCATCTTCCACTGCTTTCCTAGGCCATAGCAGAGAGGCAGATCGGAAGTGGAGCAGCCGAGACTCAAACCGGCACCCGTATGGGATGCTCCGTGCTGCAGGCTGGGGCTTTAACCTACTGCGCCACAGTGCTGGTCCCCTCAAGCTCTTTCTATGAGGCCAGGATCACCTTAACTCCAAAATCAGAAAAAAAGATACAACATGGCCGGTGCCACGGCTCACTTGGCTAATCCTCCGCCTGCAGTGCCAGCACCCTGGGTTCTAGTCCCAGTTGGGGTGCCAGATTCTGTCCCGGTTGCTCCTCTTCCAGTCCAGCTCTCTGCTGTGGCCCGGGAAGGCAGTGGAGGATGGCCTAAGTGCTTGGGCCCTGCACCTGCATGGGAGAGCAGGAGGAAGCACCTGGCTCCTGGCTTTAGATTGGCGCAGCGCGCCAGCTGGAGCAGCCATTTGGGGAGTGAACCAATGGAAGGAAGACCTTTCTCTCTGTCTCTAACTGCTTGTCAAAAAAAAAAAAAAGATACAACAAAGAAAGAGAACTACAGGCCAATATCCCTAACAAACATAGAATTAAAAATTCTCAATAGCACATTAGAAAGATCATTCACCTGGACCAGGTATGATTTATCCTTGGTATGCAGAGATGGTTCAATATATGTAAATCAATAAATGTGATATATCACATTAACAAACTGAAGAAGAAAAACCATATGATTATTTCAATAGATGCAGAGAAAGTATATGATAAAATACAACACCCTGGCCGGTGCTGTGGCTCACTAGGCTAATCCTCTGCCTGCAGCACCGGCATCCCAGGTTCTAGTCCCGGTTGGGGTGCCAGATTCTGTCCCGGTTGCTCCTCTTCCAGTCCAGTTCTCTGCTGTGGCCCAGGAAGGCAGTGAAGGATGACCCAAGTGCTTGGGCCCTGCACCTGCATGGGAGACCAGGAGGAAGCACCTGGCTCCTGGCTTCGGATCGGTGCAGCTTGCCGGCCGTGGCAGCCATTTGGGAGGGTGAACCAATGGAAAAGGAAGACCTCTCTCTCTCTCTCTCTCACTGTCTAACTCTGCCTGTCAAAAAAAAAATACAACACCCTTTCATGATGAAAACGTTAAGCAAATTTGGTATAGAAAGAATATCTACCAATACAATCAAAACAATTTATGACAAACCCACAGCCAGCATCATACTGAGTGGGGAAAAGTTGGAAGCATGTCCACTAAGATCCAGAACCAGACAAGGATGCCTACTTTCAGCATTGCTATTCACTATAATCCTGTAAGTTTTAGCCATAGCCATCAGGCAAGAAAAAGAAATCAAAGGCACACAAATTGGAAATGAGGAAGTCAAATTATCTGCAGATGACATGATTCTATATATAGGGGGACCAAAAGACTACACTAAGAGACCTCTAGAACTCTTAAGAGAGTTTGGTAAAGTTGCAGGATATAGTATGAATGTACAAACATCAACGACAGGCAATGCAATGGCTGAAAAAGAACTTCTAAGATCAGTCCTATTCTCAATAGCTACAAAGAAATTTAAATAACTTAGAATAAATTTAGCCAAGGAAGTGAAACATTTCTATGATGAAAATTACAAAACATTACATAAAGAAATAGAAGAAGGCACAAAAAAGTGGAAAAATCTTTCACATTTGTGGATTAGGAGAATTAATTTCATCAAAATGTTCATACTATCAAAAGTAATTTATAGATTCCATGCAACCCCCATCAAAATACCAACAATATTGTTCTCAGATTTAGAAAAAACAATGATACAATTCATATGGAAACACAAGAGACCCTGCATAGCTAAAGCAATCTTATACAACAAAAACAAAACCAAAGCTGGAGGCATACCAAAACCAGACTTGGAGACATATTACAGGGCAGTTGTAATCAAAACAGCCTGGTACTGGCACAAAAATTGAAATGCAGACCTATGGAACAGAAAAGAAACCCCAGAAATCAACCTATGCCTCTACAACTAACTAATCTTTGACAAAGGAGCTAAAATCAATCCCTGGAGAAAGGACAGTCTCTTCAACAAATGATGCTGGGAAAATTTGATATTCACAGGCATAAGTATGAAGCATAAAAAAGTCAACTCTAAATGATCAAGGATCTAAACCTATGATCTGATATCAAAATTACTAGAGGAGAATATTGGGGAAACTCTGTAAGACATTGGCATAGGCAAACACTTCTTGGAAAAACCCCAGCAAAACAGGCAATCAAAGTCACAATAGACAAATGAGATTACATCAAGCTGAGAAGCCTCTGTACTGCAAATGAAACACTCAGCAAAGTGAAGAGGCAATTGATAGAATGGGGAAAAACATTTGCAAACTATGCAACTGATAAAGGGTTAATATGCAGAATCTATTAAGAGCTCAAGAAACTAAACAACAACAAAACACACAATCCAGTTAAGAAATGGGCAAAGGACTTGAACAGGCATTTTTCAAAAGAGGAAATTCAAATGGACAGGGAAATGCAAATCAAACCACAATGAGGTTTCACCTCTCCCCAATTAGAATGGCTCTCATACATAAATCAACAAACAATAAATGCTGGCAAGGATGTGGGGAAAAAGGTAGCCTAATCTACTGTTGGTGCCAATGTAAACTAGTACAGTCATTGTGGAAGACAGTATGGTGATACCTCAGAAAGCTGAAAGTAGATATACCATATGATCCAGCCATCTCACTCCTGGGTATTTACCCAAAATTACTTCAGCATATGAAAAGAGTTATCTGTTCTCCCATATTTATTGCAGCTCAACTCATAACAGCTAAGATATAGAGTTAACTCAGAAGTTCATCACCTGATGACTGGGTAAAGGAATTATTTTATATATATATATATATATATATATATATATATATATATATATATGAGAGAGAGAGAGAGAGACAATGAGAATGAGAATGAATATGGAATACTATCCAGCCTCGAAAAAGAACAAAATCCTATCTGTAGTAACAAAATGGATGCAACTGGAAACCATTATACTTAGTGAAATAAGTCAGTCCCAAAATGACAGATACCATATGGTTTCCCTGATTTGTGGTAACTAATACAATACCTAAAATGTAAAGTATTATAGTGAAATTGACATTTGGAGATCTGATGATTGTTTACAGCCTCTGTCTCTACTGTGGGGAAACAGTGTTTGTTTCCTTTATACTATTTGTTGAACTCTTGGTAGAAGGTTAATCTTATGAATATAAAATTAAACAGAAAATAGATCTTTGTAAAAAGTAAGAGTGGGAATGGGAGAGGGAGGCAGAAGAAGGGTGGGAGCATGGGATTGGAAGAATCACTACGTTCCTAAATCTGGTTATATGAAATAAATGAAATTTGTTCAGCTTAAAATAATTTAAAAATTAAAAACAAAAAACAGATTTTCCCCTATGCTTTCTTCTAGGATTTTACAGTTTCAAGTCTTATGTTTAATCTTTAATCCATTCTAAGTAGATTTTTGTATATGGTGTAAGGGTCTAATTTTATTTCTTTGCATATGGATATACAGTTTTCCCCAAATCATTTATTGTAGAGACCATTCTTTCTCTATTGCATGTTCTTGGCATCCTGTCAAAGATTATTTTGTTATATATGCATGGGTTTATTTCTGGGCTCTCTAATCTGTAACATTAATTATGTCTCTATTTTTTAAGATTATTTATTTATTTGAGAGGCAAGGTTAGAGAGAGGGAGAGACAGAGAGAGAGGTCTTCCATCTGCTGGGTTCACTCCTCAAATGGCTGCAAAGGCCAGAGCTGGGCCGATCTGAGAGGAGCCAGGAGCTTCTTCCAGGTCTTCCACGTGGGTACAGGGGCCCAAGCACTTGGGCCATCTTCCACTGCTTTCCCAGGCCATCAGCAGGGAGCTGGATCAGAAGAGCAGCAGCTGGGACAGAAACCAGTGCCCATATGGGATGCCAGCATAGCAGGTCAAGGCTTAATCTACTATACCACAGTGTCGACCCCTATGTCTCAATTTTTATGCCAGTACCATATTACCATATTGCTTTAATTGGGCTTGGTAATATAACTTGAAATAAAAGTGTGATAGTTCCAACTTTTTTCTTCTTTATCAAATTATTTTGGCTATTTGGGGTCTTTGTTGGTCTAGATCAGTTTTACTGTTTTCTCTAGTCTGTGGAAAATCTCATTGGAATTTTGATAAGGGACTGCATTGAATTCATAGTTTACTTCATATGGATATTTTCACAATACTGATTGCTCTAATCCATGAACACAGGATATCTTTCCATTTGTGTCATCTTCAATTTCATTAATATTTTATAGTTTTCATTACAGAGATCTTCCCCTCTTTGATTAAGTTTATTCAGAGATATTTCATTTCATGATTATTGTAATTACAATTGTTTTCTTGATTTTTTTCTGATAGTTCACTATTGGCATATACTCACTATTGGCATGAATCTTAAATTTTCTTGCAAAGAAAAATAAACATTTTTTTAAAAAAAGATTTATCTATTTGAAAGGCAGAATTTCAGGGAGACAAATACAGAGATCTTCCTTCTGCTAGTTCAATCCCCAAGTGGTCAAAATGGTTAGGGCTGTGTCAGGTGAAGCCAGGAACTTCTTATGGGTCTCACACGTAGGCACAGGGATCCAGGGACTTGGGCCATCTTCTGTTGCTTTCCCAGGCATATTAGCAGGGAGCTGGATTGGAAGTAGAGCAGCTGGAACTCAAACCAGCTCCCTTAGGAGATGCCGACACTGTAGGCCAGGGCTTAACCTGCTGTGCCACAGTACTGGCCCCTAAACTTATCTTTTAATTATATTTTCCATGAACTTTTGAAAGTTCCCTCATAGAAACACATACTGATTTGCATGTTGGTGATTTTGTACAACTTGACTGATTTTTTAATTAGCTCTAACACTCTCTCTCGTGTGTGTGTGTGTAATCTTTAGGGTTTTTATATATAAGATCATATTGTCTACAAGTGGGGATAATTTGACTTCCTCCTTTCCAATTCAGATTCCCTTTATAGCTTCCTTTTGCCTAATTGCTCTGGCAGAGACTTCTTTTGGAAATGTTAGTCATTTTCTGTGTATAGGTTTTTTACCTCCTTAGTTAAATTTATTCCTAAACGGTTTTTTATGTGGGTTTTCTTGGTGCTGTTGTAAGGAAAATTTTGTAAGGGAGAGGGAGGGAGATAGAGGAGAAATTTGTAAGGGAGAGGGAGAGGGAGAGGGAGAGGGAGAGAGGGAGGGGGAGGGGGAGGAGGAGGGAGGGGGAAGGAGAGGGAGAGGGAGAGGGAGAGGGAGAGGGAGAGGGAGAGGGAGAGGGAGAGGGAGAGGGAGAATCTTCCATCCACTGGTTCACTCCCCAAATGGGCACAACAGCTGGGGCTGGGCCAGGCTGAAGGAAGGAGCCTGGAACTCCTTCCAGGTCTCCAATGCCAGTGCAGGGGCCCAAATACTTGGGTCATCTTCTGCTTCTTTCCCAGGAGCATTAGCAGGAAGCTGGATTGGAGTGGAGCAGTTGAGACTTGAGCCAGCACTCATATGTGGATGGTGGCTTAACCCACTGTCCCACAGTGTTGGCTCTGCTATTGATTTTTGTATGTTGATTATATACCTTGCCACTTTACTGAATTCATTTATTATTTCTCAGGGTTTTTTTGTGGTTATATGTATGTTTTCTACATAAATGATTGAGTCATCTGAAAACAAGATAATTTTACCTTTTCCACGTTTTATTTTTCTTGCCTACTTGTCATGACTAGTACTTTAGTACTATGTTGAACAGATGTGGCAACAGATGGCATCTTTGCCTTGTTCCAGATCTTAGAGGAAAACTTTTCAACTTTTCACTGTTCAGTGTGATGCTACCTATAGGTTTTTCATAATATTGTCTTTATTATGTTGAGATAATTCCATTCCTAGTTTGTTGAGAATTTTTATCATGAAGGGGTGCTGACATTTTAAAATGTTTTCTCCATCTATTCGTATTATAATATAATTTTTATCCTTCATTATGTTAATATAGTATGTTACATTATCTGATTTGTGCATAATGAATCAACCTTGCTTCCTTGCATTTCTGGGATAATTCCCACTTGGTCAAGATGTATGAATCTTTTAATGCACTGTTGCATTAGGCTTGATTGTACTTTATTGGAGGATTTGTGCATCTATATCCATCTGAAATACTGGTCTACAGTTTTCTTGTAGTATCTTTGTCTAACTTTGGTGATGTTAGCCTCAAAAATGAGTTTGGCAGTGTTTACTTTTTAATTTGTTTGGGAGAGCTTAAGAAGGTCTGGTGTTTTACTCAGGGCAGGGTTAACTATACGATCATTAAGTGTCCTGAAAATAGATCATTGTAAAAATTAAGAGGGAGGGAGGGAGAGGAAGGGATGGATAGTGGGTAGGAGTGGGGGGAAGTGCCACTATGTTCCTAAAATGTTATAAACATATATAAATATATAGAAGGGCTGGTGCTAATTCTTTAAATTTTTTAGTAAAACTCGTCAATGAAGCCATCTGGTCCAGGGCTTTTCTTTCTTAGAATTTTTTGACTACTGATTCAATCTCCTTATTCCATATTAGTCTATTCAGGTTTTGTATTTCTTCATGATTCAGTCTTGGTAGGTTGTATGTTGCTAGGAATTTATCCATTTATTTAGGTTAGCCAGTTTCTTGGCATATAGGTTGGCCAAGTAGATAAAACAAACAAGACACAAGTATATGATGCCTACAAGAAATGCATTTCACAGATAAAGACATAGGCTGAAAGTGAAGCGTTGGAAAAAGATAATCCATGCAAATGGAAAGCAAAAGACACCAGGAAAAGCTATACTCATACCTGATAAAACAGCAAGATTTCAGCAAGACGACATAACAACATAAATATACACACACCCAATACCAGATCACACAAATACATACAGCAAATATTATGGGATCTAAGGGATAGACTCCAATGCAATAATACCTGGGGATACCCCACTGTCATCAATGGACTGATCATCAAGATAGACAATAAACAAAGACAAGTCAGAATTGAGCTGTACTATTGTGAAATGGATCTAATAGACATTTAGAGAACATTTCATTTAACAGCTACAGAATTATACATTCTTCTTATTAGCACATGGAACATTTTCCAGGATAGACCATGTATTAGGCTACATTCTAAGTCTCAAGATTTTTAAAAATTTGAAATAATACCATGTATCTTCTCAGATCTCAATGAAATAAAACTAGAAATCAACAAAAGGAATAATAGAAAATTAAAAATATATATGGAAATTGAACATGCTCCTGAATGATCACTGGATAATTGAAGAAATTAAAAAGTAAATAAAAAATTTCCCTGAAACAAATGAAACTGAAAAACAAACACATAAAAACATGTGGGATACATAAAAATCTGTATTAACAGGGAAGTTTATAACAGTAAGTACACACATCAAAGAAATTCAAAGATTTCAAATAAGCAGTCTAACAATGCACCTTAAGGATTTAAAAAAGCAAGCAAACCAACCCTGTTAACAGGACAAGAAATAAGAACCAGAGAAGAAATTATTGACATTGAAAATTTAAAAAATACAAAAGATCAACAAAATGAAAAGCTGGCTTTTAAAAATCAGATAAACCTTTAAGCCAGAGTAACAAAGGAAAATGGGACTAATCCAAATATATACAATTGGAAATGGAAAAGGAGATATTTCAACTAATATCAGAGATATATAAAGGGTCATAAAAAACAATTATGAACAACTACATACTAACAAATTGGGAAATCCTGAAGACACAGATATGCTTCTGGACACATCAAAGTTACCAATATTAAAGCAAAAGGATATAGAAAATTTAAACAGACCAGTAACAAGTAATAAGATTACAGCAATAATTAAAAATCTCCTATCAAAGAAAAGGGCAAGAACTGATGACTTTATAAGTAAATTGTACAAAATATTTAAAGAAGAACTAATACCAATACTTCTAAAATTATTCCAAGAAATCAGAAAGGATGGAACTCTGTCACACTCTTTATAAGGCCAGCATTACTCTGATATCAAAACCAAATAGACAACACAAAAAGAAAACTACAGACCAATATCTTTAATGAGCTATATGTAAAACTTTTCAACAAAATATTAACAAACCAAACCGAACACTACATCAAAAAGATCACACATGATACACAAGTGGGATTTATCTCAAAGATGCAAGGATGGTTCAACAGTTGCAAATCAATGAATGTAATAAATAATATCATAAGAATGAATAATAAAAACCTTATTATCATCTCAGCATTGCAGAAAAAGCGTTTAATGTTAAAATTCCTTTATGATAAAAACTGTCCACAACTTAGGAACAGCACAAAACCACAGCCAATATCAATTTAAATGGGAAAAACCTAAAGTGTTTCCCTCAAGACATGGAACAAGACAAGGATGTACATTTTCACCAACTCTTATTCAGTATAGTACTGGAAGTATTAGCAAGAACAATTAGGAAAGAGAAAAATAAAGAGCATCCAAATTGGAAAGGAAGAAGTCAAAATATCCATGTTTCGGAGCCGCGCTGACCCGCACTGAGCTGTGCCGCGAACACGGGAGCCGCGAGAGTTGGAAAAACAGCGAGCCCAGCCACAGAAGCCCAGCCGCAGAATTTGAGCCCCGGCGCTGGAAGGAAAGGTACATTGGCAGGGAAGGTTAGAACGTGGTCTGAACACACGCGGGTGGGGGGGGGGGGCGGGAAATTACACCAGGCTGACTGGAGGAGAGGAAAAAAAAAGGGGGAACCAGCAGGGACACTAGCCTCTCTCTGCACTCTCCTTACAAAGCCCAGAAAGACAAAGAGCAGGGACCGCTTTACATATGTAAAACAAACTCCTTAGCCTAGGCAACCCTGAAGAACCAAACAGAGCTCTTTGGCCACACCTCCAAGATGCCAAACAAACGTAGAAACCAAGGTAACAAGAGCAAGGAAGTCACTATAATGCCCCCAAATGAAAAAGACACCCCAATTCAAGATTATGAAGATGATGAGATAGAAGAAATGCAAGAAGCGGATCTCAAATTAAGAAGCTCTCAAAAACAAATTATTGAACTACAGAAATCCTTAATGGACAAGATAGAAAATCTCTCTCGCGAAAATGAAATATTAAGGAGGAATCAAAATGAAATGAAACAACTAGTAGAACATGAAACTGTGATAGTGACGAGAAACCATAATGAAATGAAGAACACAATAGATCAAATGACAAACACATTAGAGAGCCTTAAAAACAGAATGGGCGAAGCAGAAGAGAGAATAGCGGACTTAGAAGACAGAGAACAGGAAAGGAAACAGGCAAACCAAAGAAAAGAAGAGGAAATTAGAAATCTAAAAAATATTGTCGGGAATCTACAGGATACTATTAAAAAACCCAACATTCAGGTCCTAGGAGTTCCTGAAGGCATGGAGAGGGAGAAAGGATTAGAAGGCCTTGTCAGTGAGATACTAGCAGAAAATTTCCCAGGTTTGGAGAAGGACAGAGGCATCTTAGTACAGGAAGCTCATAGAACCCCTAATAAACATGACCAAAAGAGATCCTCACCACGACACATTGTAATTAAACTCACCACAGTGAAACATAAAGAAAAGATTCTAAAAAGTGCAAGAGAGAAACAACAGACCACTCTCAGAGGATCCTCAATTAGACTCACAGCTGACTTCTCATCAGAAACCCTACAAGCGAGGAGGGAATGGCAAGATATAGCCAGGTACTAAGAGAGAAAAACTGCCAGCCCAGAATATTATATCCTGCAAAGCTCTCATTTGTGAATAAAGGTGAAAGAAAGACCTTTCACAGCAAACAGAAATTGAAAGAATTCATCACCACTCGTCCAGCCCTGCAAAAGATGCTTAAAGATGTGATACACGCAGAAACACAGAAACAAGGTCACCAATATGAAAGAAGGTAAAGGAAGGAAACCTCACAGCAAAAGATCACAGGAAACTCAAAAATGATAAGGCAAAGTTACTACTTATCGATAGTCACATTAAACGTTAAAGGCCTGAACAATCCAGTTAAAAGACACCGATTGGCTGATTGGGTTAAGGAACAAAACCCATCTATCTGCTGCTTACAAGAAACACATCTTTCTAACAAAGATGCACACAGACTGAAAGTGAAAGGCTGGAAAAAGATATACCATGCCAACAGAAATGAAAAAAGAGCGGGCGTAGCCATCTTAATATTGGACAACATAAATTTTACCACAAAAACTATTAGGAGAGACAAAGAGGGGCACTATATAATGATTAAGGGATCCATTCAACAGGAAGATATAATGATTATCAATGTATATGCACCTAATTACAGAGCACCAGTTTATTTAAAAGACTTGTTAAGGGAATTATAGGGAGACTTAGACACCAATACAATAGTACTGGGGGACTTCAATACTCCACTCTCAGAGATAGACAGATCAACAGGACAGAAGACCAACAAGGAGACAGCAGATTTAAACGACACTATAGCTCAAATGGACCTAACAGATATCTACAGAACTTTTTATCCTACACATAAAGAATTTACATTCTTCTCAGCAGTACATGGAACCTTCTCTCGGATTGACCACATACTAGGCCATAAAGCAAGTCTCAGCAAATTCAAAAGAATTAGAATCATACCATGCAGCTTCTCAGACCATAAAGGAATGAAGTTGGAAATTAGCAACTCGAGAATTCCTAGAGCACGTACAAACACATGGAGACTGAACAACATGCTCCTGAATGAACAACGGGTCATAGAAGAAATTAAAAGAGAAATCAAAAATTTTCTGGAAGTAAATGAGGATAACAGCACATCATACCCAAAACCTATGGGATACAGCAAAAGCAGTGTTAAGAGGAAAGTTTCTATCAATAGGTGCCAACATCAAGAAATTGGAAAGGTACCAAATAGATTAGCTTTCAAGTCATCTCAAGGATATAGAAAATCAGCAGCAAACCAGACCCAAAGCTAGTAGGAGAAGAGAAATAATTAAAATCAGAGAAGAAATCAACAGGATTGAATCTAAAAAAAATTACAAAAAATCAGCCAAACGAGGAACTGTTTTTTTGAAAAAAGTAAACATAATTGACACCCCATTGGCCCAACTAACTAAAAAAAGAAAAGACTCAAATCAATACAATCAGAGATGAAAAAGGAAATGTAACAATAGACACCACAGAAATAAAAAGAATCATCAGAAATTACTACAAGGACTTGTATGCCAGCAAACAGGGAAATCTATCTGAAATGGACAGATTCCTGGACACATACAACCTACCTAAATTGAGCCAGGAAGACACAGAAAACCTAAACAGACCCATAACAGAGACAGAAATTGAAACAGTAATAAAGGCCCTCCCAACAAAGAAAAGCCCAGGACCAGATGGATTCACGGCTGAATTCTACCAGACATTTAAAGAAGAATTAGCCCCAATTCTCTCAAACTATTCAGGGCAATAGAAAAAGAGGGAATCCTCCCAAATTCTTTCTATGAAGCCAGCATCACCTTAATTCCTAAACCTGAAAAAGATGCAGCATTGAAAGAGAATTACAGACCAATATCCCTGATGAACATAGATGCAAAAATACTCAATAAAATTCTAGCCAATAGAATGCAACAACACATCAGCAAGATCATCCACCCAGATCAAGTGGGATTTATCCCTGGTATGCAGGGATGGTTCAATGTTCGCAAAACAATCAACGTGATACACCACATTAACAGACTGCAGAAGAAAAACCATATGATTCTCTCAATAGACGCAGAGAAAGCATTTGATAAAATACAACACCCTTTCATGATGAAAACCCTAAGCAAACTGGGTATAAAAGGAACATTCCTCAATACAATCAAAGCAATTTATGAAAAACCTACGGCCAGTATCCTATTGAACAGAGAAAAGTTGGAAGCATTTCCGCTGAGATCTGGTAGCAGACAGGGATGCCCACTCTCACCACTGCTATTCAATATAGTTCTGGAAGTCTTAGCCAGAGCTATTAGGCAAGAAAAAGAAATTAAAGGGATACAAATTGGGAAGGAAGAGCTCAAACTATCCCTCTTTGCAGATGATATGATTCTTTATTTAGGGAACCCAAAGAACTCTACTAAGAGACTGCTGGAACTCATCGAAGAGTTTGGCAAAGTAGCAGGATACAAAATCAATGCACAAAAATCAACAGCCTTTGTATATACAGACAATGCCGCGGCTGAGGAAGAACTTCTAAGATCAATCCCATTCACAATAGCTACAAAAACAATCAAATACCTTGGAATAAACTTAACCAAGGACATTAAAGATCTCTACGATGAAAACTACAAAACCTTAAAGAAAGAAATAGAAGAGGATACCAAAAAATGGAGGAATCTTCCACGCTCATGGATTGGAAGAATCAACATCATCAAAATGTCCATTCTCCCAAAAGCAATTTATAGATTCAATGAAATGCCAATCAAAATACTAAAGGCATTCTTCTCAGATCTGAAAAAAATGATGCTGAAATTCATATGGAGACACAGGAGACCTCGAAGAGCAGAACTGTAAATTTCTAGTTAGAGATGCCCCCTGCCTTTACCTGGCCAGCTCTCCTCCCAGGCCAGCCAAGTAATGAAAGTCAACAGAGTGCCTTCCCCTAGGAGGTTCACACCTCCCTTAGGATATACCCCATGTGAAGAGATAGATAGGTCTGGGCCTCTGAATTTACAAGGCCGAAAGCCCACCCGATTATTATCAAGCCCCTTCTATCAGGTTCTATTTGCCTCTCAATCAGAAAAATTACTTGTAGCTTAGACAACACCTTTCTTAGCTCCTCTAATAATGACTCTGTCCTTTGTTCTAGGCCCTGTCTAGTGCACTTGGGCCTCATTCCTTTGTAATCATAACCTCTACTCTACCACCAATGGCTCTACTCCCAACCTGTGTGTACTGATGGTCCTCTTCCCCACTTAATGCTGTATAATTGTTCAAACCTGGTAAATGCCACTCTTAGGATCATTGGTTACTATCCTCACTCTGTCTTTTATGATCTTGTCTAAATATGATCAGAGTTGGTAAACTTGGAAGGCTTCCATAGCCTTGGCAACTCAT
This sequence comes from Lepus europaeus, assembly GCF_033115175.1. Lineage (NCBI taxonomy): Eukaryota > Metazoa > Chordata > Mammalia > Lagomorpha > Leporidae > Lepus > Lepus europaeus. The sequence continues at coordinate 4,998,781 of NW_026909158.1, read as the reverse complement.
GACGACAGCCTAGGATGGTTACTGGCGCCATAAACTAGAGTGTCAATTTGTTGGGTCAACAACAGGAGCCACTGTGCACTTGCTCCTCATGTGGGATCTCTGTCCTTAATGTGCTGTACATTGTGATTTAATGCTATAACTAGTACTCAAATAGTATGTTTCACTTTGTGTTTCTATGTGGGTGCAAACTGTTGAAATCTTTATACTAAATTGATCTTCTGTATATAAAGAGAATTGAAAATGAATCTTGATGCAAATGGAAGGGGAGAGGGAGTGGGAGAGGGGAGGGTTGCGGGTTGGAGGGAAGTTATGGGAGGGGGAAGCCACTGTAATCCATAAGCTGTACTCTGGAAATTTATATTCATTAAATAAAAGTTAAAAAAAAATACCAAAGGCATTCTTCTCAGATCTGAAAAAAATGATGCTGAAATTCATATGGAGACACAGGAGACCTCGAATAGCTAAAACAATCTTGTACAAAAAAAACAAAGCCGGAGGCATCACAATACCAGATTTCAGGACATACTACAGGGCAGTTGTTATCAAAACAGCATGGTACTGGTACAGAAACAGATGGATAGACCAATGGAACAGAATAGAAACACCAGAAATCAATCCAAACGTCTACAGCCAACTTATATTTGATCAAGGATCCAAAACCAATCCCTGGAGTAAGGACAGTCTATTCAATAAATGTTGCTGGGAAAACTGGATTTCCACGTGCAGAATCATGAAGCAAGATCCCTACCTTTCACCTTACACAAAAGTTCACTCAACATGGATCAAAAACTTAAATCTACGACCAGACACCATCAAATTATTAGAGAGCATTGGAGAAACCCTGCAAGATATAGGTACAGGTAAAGACTTCTTGGAAAAGACCCCGGAGACACAGGCAGTCAAAGCCAAAATTAACTATTGGGATTGCATCAAACTGAGAAGTTTCTGTACTGCAAAAGAAACAGTCAGGAAAGTGAATAGGAAACCAACAGAATGGGAAAAAAATATTGCAAATTATGCAACAGATAAAGGGTTGATAACCAGAATCTACAAAGAAATCATGAAACTCCAAACATCAAAACAAACAACCCACTTAAGAGATGGCCAAAGACCTCAACAGACACCTTTCCAAAGAGGAAATCCAAATGGCCAACAGACTCATGAAAAAATGTTCAAGATCACTAGCAATCAGGGAAATGCAAATCAAAACCACAATGTTTCACCTCACCCCGGTTAGAATGGCTCACATTCAGAAATCTACCAACAATAGATGCTGGAGTGGATGTGGGGAAAAAGGGACACTAACCCACTGTTGGTGGGAATGCAAACTGGTTAAGCCACTATGGAAGTCAGCCTGGAGACTCCTCAGAAACCTGAATATAACCCTACCATTCAACCCAGCCATCCCACTCCTTGGAATTTACCCAAAGGAAATTAAATTGGCAAACAAAAAAGCCATCTGTTCATTAATGTTTATTGCAGCTCAACTCACAATAGCTAAGACCTGGAACCAACCCAAATGCCCATCAACAGTAGACTGGATAAAGAAACTATGGGACATGTATTCTATGGAATAGTATACAGCAGTCAAAAACAATGAAACCCAGTCATTTGCAACACGATGGAGCAATCTGGAAAGCATCATGCTGAGTGAATTAAGCCAGTCCCAAAGAGACAAATATTTGTTTTCCCTGATCGGTGACAACTAACTGAGCACCAAAGGGTAACCTGTGGAAGTGTAATAGACACTATGAGAAATAGTGACTTGATCAGCTCTTGTGCTGACTATTGATGTACAATGCAATACTTTATCCATTTTAGTATTTTTTTTGTGAACTCTGTAATTAACACACAGTTATTCTTAGGTGTCTAAATCTTAAATGAAAAGTGATCCTGGTTAAATATAAGAATGAGAAAAAGAGAGGGAGGAGATGTACAATTGGGGACATGCTCAATTGGACTTGCCCCAAATGATGGAGTTAGAAAAGTGCCAAGGGACTCCAATACTATCCCATCAAGGTGGCATGTACCAATGCTATCTCACCAGTCCAGGTGATCAATATCAGTTCACAACTGATCACACTGATAGATCTAAGAGTCAAAGGGATCACACAAACAAGATTAATGCCTGCTAATACTAACTGATAAAACCAAAAAAAGGGAGAGAAGGATCCAACATGGGAAGGGGTAGACACAGCAGACTCATAGAATGACGGATGTCCTAAATAGCACTCTGGCCTTAGAATCAGCCCTTAAGGCAGTCGGATCTGGCTGAAGAGCCTATAAGAGTATTTTAGGCATGAAAAGCCAAGACACTCTGGGAAAAAAAAGATGAAGAAGAAGAAGAAGACCTAAATGAAGGATCTCAGCGAGTGTGATCCCAGTGGAAAGAATGGGGCCATCAATGTAGGAGGTACCTTTGTCTGAAGGGAGGAGAGAACTTCCACTTTGACTATGGCTCTGTCAGAATAGGATTGAAGTTGGCGAACCCTAAAGGCTTCCATAGCCTCAGAAACTCATGGCTAGAGCCTAGGGAGATTACTGACGCCATAAACAAGAGTGTCAAATTGTTAAATCAACATCAGGAGTCACTGTGTACTTACGTCCCATGTGGGATCTGTCCTTAATAGGTTGTCCAAGGTGAAGTAATGATATAGCTAGTACTGAAACAGTGTTTTTACACTTTGTGGTTATGTGTGGGTGCAAACTGATGAAATCTTTACTTAGTATATACTGAATCGATCTTCTGTATATAAAGATAATTGAAAATGAAAAAAAAAAAACCCTCGGTGTTAAATTGGAAATTACATAGAAAAGTAATCAATCTTTTTAAAAAAATATCATGCAGGATTTCTGTCATTAATGTGATGTACACTGTTATTTAATGCTATAACTAGTACTCCAACAGTGTTTTTTCACTTTGTTTGCTATTTGAGGGCAAACTGTTGAAATCTTTATATATACTAAACTGATTTTCTGTATATAAAGAGAATTGAAAATGAATCTTGATGGGAATGGAAGGGGAGAGCGAGTGGGAAAGGGGAGGGTGGCGGGTGGGGGGGAAGTTGTGGGGGGGGGAGCCGTTGTAATTCATAAGCTGTACTTTGGAAATTTATATTCATTAAATAAAAAAAAGAAAAGGAAGAGTGAGAAGTAAACTGATTTAGGGCACTTTCAGATTGTTCCTGAATGAAATCCGATGACATCTACACAGGAATGATCACTGCAGTTGCAGCTGGAAAAAGAGGTGAGACCAAAAACATTTGCAGAAGCACACAAGCAGCATCTGACACAAGTGTAGGTAAACTGCAGAATTTGAACTGAGTAAGAATGATGAATTTTTCCTGGAGGGAGAGGGATCAGGAGAAGTATCACAGGCAGTTCCTCAGAAAAATCCTTAAAAGTAACATAAATATCAAATGGCCAAAGGGGATGAGTATTCTAGACAGAAGGAACAATATGTATAAGACACAGTAGTTTAAAATACCAGAATGCATTTGAAGAACTAAAAGAAAAACATTAGTCCTGGAGTTGAAGTGCAGTTGATGAATTAAGAGATGTGGACAAGCTCAAAACATAACAGATAGGATAAGCTATCAGGAACTCAAATTTAGTGCCAGATTTAATGGAGAGTCATTTGAGTGGTTTCGAATAACAACAACAAAAGTAGATTTGAGAGAGGGTGTAAATGAAATTATACTGGTTAACCTTATATTTCTGAAATGATAAGATATGTTGAGGGGCTGGCGCTGTGGTGCAGTAGGTTAATGCCCTAGCCTGAAGTACCCGCCTCCCATATGGGCGCCCATTCGAGACCCAGTTGCTCCACTTCCAATCCAGCTCTCTGCTGTGGCCTGGGAAAGCAGTAGAGGATGGCCCAAGCCCCTGTACCCCTGCACCCCTGCACCTGCATGGGAGACCTGGAAGAAGCTCCTGGCTCCTGGCTTCAGATCAGCATAACTCCGGCCATGGCAGCCAATTGGAGAGTGAGCCAGCAGATGGAAAACATTTCTCTCTCTCTCTGTAATTGTGAATTTCAAGTAAAATAAATAAATCTTTAAAAAAAAATCCATGTTTCCAGATGACATGATGTTGTACATGGAAAAACTTAAACACTCCACCAAAAAGCTATTAGAACTGACAAAAACAATTTAGTAACGTTGCAGAATACAAAAATCAGACTACAAAAGTTAGCATTTTTACACATCAGTAATAATCTTGCTGAAAGGGAAGTCAAGAAAGCAATCCTATTCACAATGGCTGTGAAAAAATATTTAGGAACAGGCCGGCACCGTGGCTCACTTGGCTAATCCTCTGCCTGCGGCGCTGGCACCCCGGGTTCTAGTCCCAGTTGGGGCGCCGGATTCTGTCCCCGTTGCTCCTCTTCCAGTCCAGCTCTCTGCTGTGGCCCGGGGAAGGCAGTGGAGGATGTTCCAAGTGCTTTGGCCCCTGCACCCGCATGGGAGACCAGGAGGAAGCACCTAGCTCCTGGCTTCGGATCGGTGCGGTGCGCTGGCCATAGCGGCCATTTGGGGAGTGAACCAATGGAAAGGAAGACCTTTCTCTCTGTCTCTCTCTCTCTCACTGTCTAACTCTGCCTGTCAAAAAAAAATATTTAGGAACAAACTTAAATTGAAGAAATAAAAGGTTTCTATAATGAAAATGATAAAAGACTGATGAAAGAAATCATAAAGGACACAAAAGATATTAAATATTAAATTAATATTGTTAAAATGTTCATGATTCTCAAATCAGTCTACAGATTCAACACGATCTTTACCAAGATAATAATAACATTCTTTATAATAGTAGAAAAATAATCCTAAAATGTATATGGAACCACAGAAGACCCAAAATAGCAAATTCAAAGTATACTACAACCCTACAGTAATTAAAACAGCATGGTACTGGCATAAAAGCTGACATATACATCAATGGAACAGAACAGAGAACCCAGGAATTAATCCATGTACAGTAGTATGTCAAACTAAGATGCTTCTGCAACAAAGTAAGCAATCAACAGAGTGAAGGGACAAATGAAAGAATGAGAAAATAGCTGTAAGCTATTTATCCAAGAAGAGATCAATATCCAGAATATATAAGAAACTCAAAAATGCCAATAACAAAAATAAAAGTCAATGCAGTTAAGAAACGGGCAAAGAACACAAATAGACATTTCTCAAAAGGGGAGATATGACCAACAAATATAAGAGAATATACTCAATATCACTAGCCATCAAAGACATACAAATGGCTATTGTCAAAAAGAGCTGGCAATGATTTGGTAAAAGGGGAACTTTTACTTATGCATTAGTAGTAGGAATGTAAAGTGGAATCAACTAGTATTCATCAAAAAAATGAATGGATAAGGAAAATGTGGTATATAAACACAACAGAATAGTATTCAGCCAAAAAAATAATGAAATCCTGGCATTTGCAACAAAATTGATGGAATTACTAGACATTATGCTAAGTGAAATAAGCCAGACACAGAAAGACAAATACTATATATTCTTCATCATATGTGAAATTTAAGAAAAAACCTTCAATCTGAACAAAGAATAGTGCGTCCTAGAGGTTGGGGGAAGGTAAGGTGAAATGAGTTTGGATAACAGGTACCAAATTGTAGTTAGTTAGAAGGGATAAATTCTTAGTATTACACAGCACAGAAGACTGTAGTTCACAATAAACTAGTATATATTTTATAAGCAAATAAAGGAGAGGAACTATAAGGCTCTAATGTAAAAGTAATGACTAGGAGGGGGAAATTTTGATCGCCCTGATTTGATCAGTACACAGTGTATATATGTACTGAAATGTCACCTGAACCCCATAAATCTATAAAATTATTAATAAATTTTTTCCTGGTGTTTTAAAAAGTAGATAAAAAAATCACAATCTCTCTCTCACACACAGATACACACACACACACACACACATACACACACACACCCTATGTTGGCTAGGGAGAGACTACCAGTCCAAGGACCAGCCAATTCTTTGTTTTTTTAAAAAGATTTACTTATCTGAAAGGCAGACTGAGAAAGAGGGAGAGGCAGAGCTATCTTCCATCCCCTGGTTTACTTCAAAATGGCTGCAAGAGCTGAGGCTGGGCCAAGCTGAAGCCAGGAGCCTGGAACTCCATCCAGGTATCCCATGTGGGTGGCAGTGACCCAAGTACTTGATTTCTCAGGCTGCTTTCTCAGGCTCATTAGCAGGGAGCTGTATCAGAAGCAAAGTACATGGGACTTGAACAAGTGCTCCTATACGGAATGTCAGCATAGTAGGCGGCAGTTAACCTGCTGTGCCAGCTTCAAGACCAGCTAATTTTTAGACAGCAAAGGGCCCAGCAGGGAGTATTCCTCTGATACGTAAACTAAGCAATTCACAGCTGTACCTAACTCATTTGGCCCATAAATCTGCAAAAGGAAATAAATACTTCTCTGCCTTATACCAGGGCCAGGTACCAGGCAATTAGAGACCAATCCTATAGCTTACAGCCCACTGAAATTATTCAAACTAACCAACCCTAAACTATTTCACTCTGCTCTGTCTTGTCTTTCTTACAGAAACCCCAATCAAGTCTCTAGTCTCAGCCTTCATTTTCTCTTGACCCTTCTGTCCCTGACCACCCTGGTGTTTTCTCCTATGACCATGGTGTGGCATGTGGAGACCCTTTCTCTGGGACTTGTAAAGATAATAAATTTCTTCCTTCCAAGACTCATTCTCATCTCCTTCTGTGCTCTATCAACCTTACCATATACAACATCCAACATGTATATTCTTAGGACATTAGTCATTAGGGAAATACAAATCAAAACCATAATGAGGTACTACTTTATATCCATCAGAACAGCTATAATAAAAAATGGAAAATACAATCCCATCAAGGTTGCATGTACCAATGCCATCTCACTAGTCCAAGTGATCAATTTCAGTTCACAATTGATCACACTGATAGGGCTAAGAGTCAAAGGGATCACATAAACAAGACTAGTGTCTGCTAATACTAACTGATAGAATCAAAAAGGGAAAGAATGATCCAATATGGGAAGCAGGATACACAGCAGACTCATAGAATGGCAGATGTCCTAAACAGCACTCTGGCCTTAGAATCAGCCCTTAAGGCAGTCGGATCTGGCTGAAGAGCCCATGAGAGTATTTTAGGCATGAAAAGCCAAGATACTCTGGCAAAAAAAAAGATGAAGAAGAAGAAGACCTAAATGAAGGATCGCAGTGAGTGTGATCCCAGTGGAAAGAATGGGGCCATCAACGTAGGAGGTACCTTTGTCTGAAGGGAGGAGAGAACTTCCACTTTGACTATGACCCTGTCTGAATAAGATCGAAATCGGCAAACTCAAAAGGCTTCCATAGCCTTGGCAACTCATGACTAGAGCCTAGGGAGATTACTGACGCCATAAACAAGAGTGTCAAATTGTTAAGTCAACAACAGGAGTCACTGTGTACTTACGTCCCATGTGGGATCTGTCCTTAATAGGTTGTCCAATGTGAAGTAATGCTATAACTAGTACTGAAACAGTATTTTACACCTTGTGTTTCTGTGTGGGTGCAAACTGATGAAATCTTTACTTAATATATACTAAATCAATCTTCTGTATATAAAGATAATTGAAAACGAATCTTGATGTGAATGGAATGGGAGAGGGAGTGGGAGATTGGAGGGGTATGAGTGGGAGGGAAGTTATGGGGGGGGGAAGCCATTGTAATCCATAAACTGTACTTTGGAAATTTATATTTACTAAATAAAAGTTAAAAAAAAACACTTTGAAAGAGGAAAAAAAATGGAAAATAAGTGTTAGCAAAAATGTGGAGAAACTGGCAACCTTGTACATTGTTGGCAGAAATGCAAACTGGTAGAGCTGCTATGGAAGAGAATTTGACAGTTCCTCAAAAAGCTAAACCTAGAATTCCTTTATGACTCAGAAATTCTATGCTTAGGTACAGACCCAAAGGAACTGAAAATAGGGGTTTAAAGAGACACTATTCATAAATGTTCATTTTAGTATCATTCACAATAGCTGAAAGGTGGAAACAACTCAAGCGTCTATCAACAGATGACTGGACAAACAAAATGTGATATATACATACAGTGGAATATTATTCAGCCTTAGGAAGAAATAAGGTTCTGACACAAGCTACAATATGAATGAACCTTGAAAACATTACAGTTAATGAAGCAAGCCAGACACAAAAGGGTAAATGTTGTATGATTCTACTTATATGCAATATCTAGAACAAATTCATAGAGACAAAAGCAGATTCAAGGTTACCAGGGGTTCAGGATGAGGGGAATGAGAAGTTATTGCTTAATGGTTACAGAGTTTCTGTGATAAAAGTTTTTGAAATAGGTAGTAGTGATGGTTGTATAACACTATGGAGATAATTAATGCCACTTAAAAACTTAAAGTGGCAAAATTTATGCTATCTATATTGTTTCCATGATCTAAAAATAATGTAACAAACCAAAATCTACCAATCTGTATGCTTTAAACAGTTGATTTGTATGGTCTGTGAATTCTTTTCTTTTCTTTTTTCTTTTTTTTTTTTTTTTAAGGGAAAGAGTTTATCGGGGGAAACCCAACAGACTGGAGGGAAGGGGCAAAGAAGGAAAATAGGCAGAAGGAGAGCATAGGAGAGACAGAGATAGAGACAGAGATCAGGAGAGAAAGAGAGAGAGATTGTGAATTCTTTTCAATAAAAGTGTTTAAAAAATAGAGATAAATGAAACAATTTAAAAATACTTGAGGCCGGCGCCGTGGCTTAACAGGCTAATCCTCCGCTTTGTGGCGCCGGCATACCAGGTTCTGGTCCCGGTTGGGGTGCCGGATTCTGTCCTGGTTGCCCCTCTTCCAGGCCAGCTCTCTGTTGTGGCCCAGGAAGGCAGTGGAGGATGGCCCAAGTCCTTGGGCCCTGCACCCGCATGGGAGACTGGGAGAAGCACCTGGCTCCTGGCTTCGGATCGGCACAATGCGCCGGCCGCAGCGGCCATTGGAGGGTGAACCAACGGCAAAAAGGAAGACCTTTCTCTCTCTCTCTCTCTCTCTCTCTCTCTCTCTCTCTCTCACTATCCACTCTGCCTGTCAAAAAATAAAAAAAAAACTTGAGCAATCAAAATTTTAAAAAGACAAAAAAGCAGGGAATAAAAAACCAAAGAGCAAAATGGTTTACTTAAATCTAACTCTATCAATATTTACATTACATGTAAGTGAAATACACACTTCAAATATAAGTATATTTCATATATTCAGGAAAGCATGTACACATTAAGGAGATACATGGAATATAAAAATATCTAAACCATACTTGGAGAGATGAAAAATACACAAGGTGAGATTAACAGCAAATTTCAAGTTACAGAATATAAGTAAACTTGAAAACAGAGTAATACAAACTATTCTAAATGAAATAGAGTCCAAAAAGTGAAAACTTCAAGTGGCTTAATAAACATGTAACTAGAGTTCTACAGAGTTGAATATTTTCATAATTTGATGAAAAGTATAAATCCAAAGTTCAACAAACCTATAACTTAAGACACATTAAGAAGACTACATCAAGGCACATCATAATCAACTTTTTTAAAACCAATGATAAAGAGAAAATCTTAAAACATCCCAAGGGAAAAAAAGAACACATCATATACATCTATTTTGGTGTAAAAATTTTTGAAAATCATTGTATGGTTATTTATAATACACATTTTCATGAACTTTTCAAAGATTCCTCATTAAGCATGGATTTTAAAATTTGCACCAAAATATTTATCTTTTAATTCCATTTTTCTATGAATTTTTTAAAGTACTCATGTATGTAAGGATGACAGAAAAATTCTTATCAGAAACAATGTAATACACAGTGATGAAACACCTTTAAAGCATTGAAAGGAAAAACTTTTTTTCTGAAATTTAAAGAAAAAAATTATTGAAGATCTGAAAAACAAAATGAAAAACTACTGGCTTGGAGTCTATACTTGGCAAAAATATCTTCCAATAAAGCAAGGAAAATAGACTTTTTAGACAAACAAAAGGTGAAAGAACTCATTTCCAGCAGACCTGAACTACGTAAATATGAAAGGAAGTCCTATACACAAAGAAAAATGACACTAGCTGGAAATTCAGATCTACAAAAAAGAATGAAGAACATCGAAATGGTAACTACATGACTTTTTTTTCATATTATTTAAAACTCCTTAAAAGGCAGTCATTTAAACATAAATAGTAACAATATATTGTGAGGTTATTAATAAAAACTATGTTTAAATATGTGTTTAAAAACAATAGCATAAAGGTCAGGAAGCAAAAAGTGAAAGTATACTTTTAAGGTTCTTAATTCATGAAGGGGAATAATACCACTTGATGGTAGATTATGATAAGTTAAAGAGTTATACTATAAACTCTAAAGCAATCAGAGAATAACAAAACAAAGAATTATACCTAATAAGCTAACAAGAGGTAAAATGGAACAAAAAAGTATCAATCCAATGAAAACAAGAAAAAGACGGAGAAGGGAATGAAGAACAGATGGGAAAAACAGAAAACAAATGCAATATGATATATTTATAATCTTCCTACACAGAAAACTCTAAGCCCAGATTGCTTCATTGGCATACATTTTCTATATATCTAAGGAATAGGTAATATCAGAAGTAACTAAACTCTTTCAGAGAATAGAAAGACAATGCTTCCAACTTGTTTCAAGAGCCCAGCATATCTCTGATACTGAAACACTAAAAGAAAAATAGATTGCAGACCAATATCCCTTACGAGCACACACGCGAAACTCCCAAACAAAAGCAAATCCAAAAAAAAGCAAATCCAATAAAGTGTTATACAAAATGTAATGATTTTGTAGGAATGCAAAGTTGGTTTAACATTCAAAAATGAATAGAATTTGGGGCTGGTGTTGTGGTACGAAGGCAGGTTAAGCTATCACTTAAGACACTGGCATCCCATATAAGCACTGGTTTCAGTACCAGCTGCTCTGCTTCTGATCCAGCTCCCTGCTAACGTGCCTGGTAAAGTAGTGGAAGATGGGCCAAGTGTTTGGGGTCCTGCCACCCATGTGGGGGACTTGGATGGAGTTCCTGTGCTGCTGGCTTTGGCCTGGATTAACCCCAGCCATTGAGGCTGTTTGGAGAGTGAACCAGTAGATGGAAATAGTCCTCCTAAGACCTGCTGTTACTAGATGTGCCTATAAAATTAACAACAAACATTTAAATACCGCTAACTAGGTACCAGATTCTATGTTAGGTACTCTGTATGCATTATCGGTTTGAATCCTCAAAACGCTAGGTAGGTATATCTTCACTTTACAGATGATGACAACTGAGGTACAGAGAGGTTAATAAGTAACTTGCTTAAGGTCCTAGAACTAGTAAATGGCAGAGGTCAGATTCAAACCCAGGCAGCCTGACACTAGATTGTACTCTTAACCATTGCAATCTTATTGCCAATAACAGTGAACATGATCAATCACTGACCTATTTCAAGGTATAAACTTCTACTCTACTTTTAAGTTTGGAATTATAGAGATCCAAATTGCAACTGATCTCTGCCCTCCTTCTGTTCTCCTATCCTTTCTCTAAACTTTCATCCTTAACCACATGGAAAATGTAAAGAAACACATAACTACCATAATTGGCTCACAGGGACACAAGATCTCCTTTAATGCTTACTGGTCCTTCACAATCCATGCCTCTTGCTTGATACAGCAAAGCTCAAGCTATCACTATAAATAAGAAAGTAAACTGTCCAGTTTTCAGGATTCATAATGGGTCACAACTAGTCTGCATATTTGTTTCACTTTTTATAAATTTGTAGAGAACAGACTAGTACATACAGCCGGGGTGGTAAATCATGTTGGCATCAATTCAAAGTCTCAGAAGATTATTTTTGTATAGTATGTTTTCCAAACGAAAGTCTCCTTAATGGCTTTTTCTCCTATGCTTCATTGCTACCCTCAATATCACAATGTAATGTAATCACATAGTGGAGACAAGAAAGGAAAAAAAACTAAAAGTACTGAATTTAAGGCATTTCCTTATTGTTAGTCATCATTTGTAGTCTCTCTATATCATGAAAAATTATAATATTCCATACTTACTGAATCCACAAGATTTTCTGTTTTGTCTATCAATAATTCCAGTCTTTCTCCTCGCTGAGCTACTAGATCTGCATAGGAAAAACAGAAAAGATTATGTTTTATATTAAAAATTTGCTGTTTTTATCTTTGTCTTAATGAAAATCTTAAAAATTAATTATAATTATTATTACTGACAGCTCATATTTATTACAGAAAAGTTTAACTTTTAAAAAATACAAGGTTCCAGGTAAAGCCTTATCAACTAAATTAGAGAGTAGCAGTCTTTTATGTAAAGAGGCAGATACTAAACATTTTAGGCTTTGTGGGCCATACAGTCTCTGGTGCAAGTACTCAACTCTGTCAAATATAGAGAACATGTAAATGAATGGGCAATGGTTGTGCTCCAATGAAACTTTATGAAGAAAAACAGGCAGCTGGTCAGACTTGACTCAAGGGTAATAGTTTGCAAAAACCCCTGAATTAAGAGTGTGATTTGAAAGTAAAAAAAAATTGAATTACAAAATGAGTGAGAGTCAGACACTTGCAGAATTGCAGCACGAGAAGCTCCTCAGATATTCCCCACAAGCAACCAACCACCAAACAACCATTTAAAGTCTGTAGAAAATGTGTATTTCCAAAGGGCATACAGTAAATGGAGAAACATGTATACAAAAAAATGAACTCATTATAATAAGAACTGTGAGATTCAGTTCAGTGAGATGGAAACTCTACTCTTTTTTTAAAAAGATTTATTTATTTGAAGGCAGAGTTACAGAGAGGCACAGCCAGAGAGAGAGAGAGAGAGAGAGAGAGAGGTCTTCCACCCACTGGTTCACTCCCTCAGATGGCTGCAATGGCTGGAGCTGTGCGGATCTGAAGCCAGGAGACAGGAGCTTCTTCTGCGTCTCCCATGTAGGTGCAGAGGGACACCTACATGGGCATCTTCTACTGCTTTTCCCAGGCCATAGCAGAGAGTTGGATCGAACTGGTGCTCATAGGTATGCTGGCACTGCAGGAGGCAGTTTTACCTACTATGCCACGGTGCCAGCCCTGAAGCTCTACTCTTGACACTCTGGGTAGTCATCAGCTTTTCTCATTCCACCCCACAGCTCTGTGTTGCAGAATCTGATAGGTTTGGTGTTTCCTTCTTCCACTCAGTCCCCATTTATAGACTAGAACCTCTACCTCAGTTGGAAGGCCAAGAATAGCAGGCCCTGATTGCTCCTGCCTCAACTCATGCACACAGTAGAGTTCGCATGCTGGGAGAGCCAGGTTAAGAACAATAAGGTTACCCAGAACCTCACTGTTAAAGCAAGGCCATCACTTCAAGAGAAATAGTCCACTGTCAATACTAACAGCTCCAGAGCACTGGCTCTGATATTTTTCCCAGAGGGGAAAATTTTAACAGCTAATCATGCACCAAATCACCCTCACAAGCTTTGGAGGTCAGGTGAGACCACAGTGCTTGGTTTTAGTATAATGATTAACAAAAGGAAAGAGTTGTCTGCATAAACCAAACACATTAATAGTAGGAGACTTTAACAACTCACTCTTAGAAATATTGTCTAGACAGAAAATCAACAAACAAAGAGCAAAGTTAAATTACACCCTAGATAAACTGAACCTAACAGACATCTATAGAATGTTCCATTCAATAGCTGCATTCTTTTAACAGTACATGGAACACTCGCCAGGATAGATCATATGGTAGATCTCAAAACAGGTGTCAACAAATTTAAAAATGGAAGTTGCATTAAATATCTTTCTGACCATAATGCAATGAATGTAGAAATCAATAACCACAAAAACTTTGGAAATTACATAAATGGAGATTAAAAAACTTACTCCTGAACAACCAATGTATCAAGGAAGACACTAATACAGAAATTTTTAAAATTTCTTGAAATGAACAAACATGGAAATACAACACATCAAAACCTATGGGAGGGGCTGGCGCTGTGACACAGCAGGTAAAAGCTGCGCCTGCAGTGCCGGCATCCCATATGGATGCCAGTTTGTGTCTGCTCCACTTCCAATCCAGCTCTCTGCTATGGCCTGGGAAAGCAGTGGAAGATGGCCCAAGTGCTAGGATCCCTGCACCCGCGGGACAGAGTTACTCAGAGAAGGAGAGGCAGAGAGAGAGAGAGAGGTCTTCCATCCACTGGTTCACTCCCCAGTTGGCCACAGCAGCAGGAGCTGTGCCGATCCAAAGCCAGGAGACAGGAGCTTCCTCTGGGTCTTCCCCGCAGGTGCAGGGACCCTAGCACTTGAGCCATCTTCCACTGCTTTCCCAGGCCATAGCAGAGAGCTGGATTGGAAGTGGAGCAGACACAAACTGGCATCCATATGGGATGCCGGCACTGCAGGCGCAGCTTTTACCTGCTATGTCACAGCGCCAGCCCCTCCCATAGGTTTTGATGTGTTGTATCTCCATGTTTGTTCATTTCAAGAAATTTTAAAAATTTCTGTATTACTATCTTCCTTGATACATTGGTTGTTCAGGAGTAAGTTTTTTAATCTCCATTTATGTAATTTCCAAAGTTTTTGTGGTTATTGATTTCTATATTCAATCTTTTTTAAAAAAAATATCTTGTAGGATCTCTGTCATTAATGTGATGTACACTGTTATTTAATGCTATAACTAGTACTCCAACAGTATTTTTTCACTTTGTGTTGCTATGTGAGGGCAAACTGTTGAAATCTTTATATATACTAAACTGATTTTCTGTATATAAAGAGAATTGAAAATGAATCTTGATGGGAATGGAAGGGGAGAGCGAGTGGGAAAGGGGAGGGTTGCGGGTGGGGGGGAAGTTGTGGGGGGGGAAGCCATTGTAATCCATAAGCTGTACTTTGGAAATTTATATTCATTAAATAAATAAAAAAAAAGACAAAGAGAAGAATAGCACTCCCTACCAAAATAAATAAATAAATCTTTTTTAAAAAAAAACCCATGGGACACCAAAATAATACTAAGAGGGAAGTTTATAGAAATCAATGTCTACAACTTCATTTTAAGGAATTCAAAACAAGAATAAATCAAACCCTAAACTAGTAGGGAAAGAAATAATAAATTTTGGTACAACGCTGTCACAGAGAATTAAAAAATGTGCAACCTATCAATGAAAAAAAGAGCTAGAGTTTTTTGATAAAATTCACAAATCCTTAGCTAGACTAAGAAAAAAGAGAAAATTCAAATAAACAAAATCAGTTGACATCACAGAAATACAAATGATTATTATGAACAATTACATGGCAACAAACTTGAAAAACCAGAAGAAATGGACAAAATCCTGGACACACAAACACCTTGCCAATATTGACTTATAAAAACACAGAATACTCAACAGGCCAATAACGAGTAGTGATATTGAATCAGTAATTAAACTTCTAAAAACCCAGGATGAGAATACTTCACTGTTGAGTTCTACCATTTAAAGAAGAATTAAACTACTTCAAAAAAACAGAAGAAGGAGGAATTCTTCCTAACTCATTCTAGGAGGCCAGTTACCTTGATACCAAAACCAGAAAGGGCATGACAAAAAAAGGAAGCTGAAGGCCAATATCCTTGATGAATATAGATGCAAAAATCCTGTACAAAATACTAGCAAAGCAAACTCAACAACACATTAAAGAGATTATTCACCAGGACAAATAGGAATCATTCCAGGGATACAAGAATGGTTTAACATATGGGAATCAATAAACATGATATACCATAGTAAACAGAATGAAGGAAAACAGTTGTATCATTTCAATAAATGCAGAAAGGGCATTTGATACAATCCAACATCCCTTTATGCTAAAACTTCACGATCTATATAGAGAAGGAACATAGGTCAACATAATAAAGGTCATATATAGCAAGTCAACAGCTGACATTATACTGAATGGGGAAAAGTGGAATGGTTTCTAAGACTAGGACATGACAAGGATGCCAACTTTTACCACTTTCATTCACCATACTACTGGAAATCCTAGTCAGATCAATTAGAAAGACAAAGAAATGAAGTGTATCCAAATCGGAATGGGAGAAGTCATATTGTCACTCTGCGGGTGTCATAATCTGTTATATAGAAAATCCAAAAAATTCCAATAAAAGTATTAGAACTAATAACCAAATTTATCAAAGTGGTAGGATACAAAGTCAATATTCAAAATCAGTACTGTTATTATACAATAAAAGTGAATTATCTGAAAAAGAAACCAGGAAATTAATCTTATTTCCAATAGCTACAAATGTACCTAAGAATAAATTAAAACACAGAGGTGGAAGATCTCTGCAATGAAAGCTATAAAAGCACCGATGAAAGAAATTGAAGATGATACAAATAAATGGGAAGACATCCCATGTTCATGGATTGGAAGAATCAGTAAAGTGCCCATGCTACCCAATTGAAAATTTACATGGTACCTCATAAATATGTACAATTTCTATGTGTCAGTTAAAAGTTGTAAAAGGCCGGCGCCGTGGCTCAACAGGCTAATCCTCCGCCTTGCGGCGCCGGCACACCGGGTTCTAGTCCCGGTCGGGGCACCGATTCTGTCCCGGTTGCCCCTCTTCCAGGCCAGCTCTCTGCTGTGGCCAGGGAGTGCAGTGGAGGATGGCCCAAGTGTTTGGGCTCTGCACCCCATGGGAGACCAGGAGAAGCACCTGGCTCCTGCCATCGGAACAGCGCGGTGCGCCGGCCGCAGCGCGCTACCGCGGCGGCCATTAGAGGGTGAACCAACGGCAAAGGAAGACCTTTCTCTCTGTCTCTCTCTCTCTCTCACTGTCCACTCTGCCTGTCAAAAAAAAAAAAAGTTGTAAAAACTTATTCTTAAATAAAGGTGCTTTTTTTCTTCATACTATTTGGTGAACTCTCTACTTAGTGTAGGGTTAATCTTATGAGAATAAAATTAACTGAAAATAGATCTTTGTAAAAAATAAGAATGGGAATGGGAGAGGGAGGAGGAAGAAGGGTGGGAGTATGGGTGGGAAGGAGGTAGGGTGGAACAATCACCATGTTCCCAAATTTGTATTATGAAATGCATGAAATTTGTATTCATTGAATAAAATTTTTTAAAAAGGTCACTGATCACAAACAATGGCAGCCAGAAGATGATGAGATGACATATTCTAAGTGCTGAAAGAAAAAATTCTTTCAACCAAGAATCATATACCACCAAAAAACTATCCTTATAGAATGAAGATGAAATGAAGACTTTCCCAGATGAACAAGAACTGAGAATTCATTGCTAGCAGGCCCTCCTTGTGAGAAATATAAAAGAAACCAGATTGAAATTCGAATTTATATGCATGTGTGTGCATGCACAGTGTTGGTAAAGGTAGTTATGTAGTTACAAAAGGCAGCTTAAAATGCATATTCCTTTTTTCTCCTAATTCATTTAAAAAGCAATTGTAGAAAAAACAGTATCTAATTTTATTCTTGGTCATATAATATATAGATGTAATAAAATTTACAATAACAGCATAAAGGAGATAGATGTTTACAAACCTGTACTAGTGTAAGAAAACAATACTAGATGATAATTGGAAACCACAAAAACAAATAGAAATGGTAAGAAAGCTACTATAGCCAATTTGTTGGGTTTTTAACACTTATAGATAAATTATGTATAGGAATAATAGCACAAAAATGAGGAAGAGTGAATAGAGCTATATAGGAGTAATATTTCTATAATCATTGGAATGAAGTCCACATAAATGTGAAATAGATTATGATAAGTGAAGATGCATGCTAGAAGCCTGGGGAAACCACTGGGTAAATGAGTAAAAAGTACATGGTAAAAAATCATTAAAAGACTTAAAAATGTTCCTCTAGAAAAATGGTCACTGACTGCAAAAGAATCTAGTAGAAGAGAAACAGGAATGAAATAGGTATAAACTATATAGACAATAGCAAAACAGCAGATATAAATTAAACTGTATTGATATAACATTAAATATGAATACATTAAGCAGTCTAATAAAGATGGAGATTGTCAGACTGGATAAAAGTAAAATATGACTATATATGAGGTTTTCAAAAAGTTCACAGAAGATGCATTATGATGAAAATTATGGATCTCTAAATGTTTTTGCTCCCAAGTATCTTTTTTTATTTTAAAGATTTACTTGTTTATTTGAAAGGTAGAGTTACACAGAGAGAGAAGGAGAGGCAGAGAGAGAGAGAGAGATCTTCCATCTGCTGGTTCACTCCCCAATTGATTACAACAGCTGGAGTCACACTGATCTGAAGCCAGGAGCCAGGAGCTTCCTCTGGGTCTTCCCATGCAGGTGCAGGGGCCCAAGGACTTAGGCCATCTTCTACTGTTTTCCCAGGCCATATTAGAGAGCTGGATCAGAAGTAGAGCAGCCAGGACTTAAATTGGCACCCATATGGGATACTGGTATTGCAGGCAGCAGCTTAACTCAATGTGCCATAATGCCAGCACCTCCATGAACTTTTTGAAGTACTTTCATATGGTTTTCTAAAATGATTTTATTTATTTATCTGAGAGGCAGAGTTACAGAGAGAGAAAGAGACAGAAAGGTGTTCATCTGCTGGTTCACTCCCCAAATGGCCTCAACGCTGGTGTGTGCCAGGCCGAAGCCAGGAGTCAGGAGTTTCTTTTGGGTCTCCCACATGGGTTCAGGGGCCCAAGGACTTGGGTCATCTTCTACTGCTTTTCCAGGCCACAGCAGAGAGCTGGATTGGAAGAGGAGAACCCGAGACATGAACCAGTGCCTATATGGGATGCCAGCACCACAGGCAGAGGCTCAGACTACCATGTCACAGTGCTGGCTCTCCTTTCATATGTTTGTTAGAGGAGATATGTTTTAGATTCAAAGGCAAAAGAAAAGAAACCAGAAGAAAGCAGAGAACACAAGAGAGCTGGAATAGGCCTAACAATAGCAGACAAAATAGAATTAAAAACTTAAAAGAAGTCAGAGGTGAAAATGGACATTTTGTAAACATAAAAAGGTCCATCAAGAATCCTACAGCCAATCAAACACAAATGCACCTAAAAATGTGCTTCAAAATATATGAAGCTGGGGTGAGTGTTTGGCATAGGGTTTAGGACACTGCTTGGGATACCTGGGTTTGAGTCTTGCCTCTGTTTCCAATCTAGCTATCTGTTAATGTACACCTTGGGAAGCAGTAGATGATGGCTCAAGTATTTGTGTACCTGCCACTCATGTGGGAGACCCAGATGGAGTCCTGAGCTCCTGGCTTTGGTCTAGCTCAGCCTTGGATGTTGTAGGCATTTAGGGGTGAATCAGAATATCTGTCCATCTCTGTCTCTCTGCCTTTCAAATAAATAAAAATCTTAAAAAATAGATATGAAGCAAAAAACTAAAAGTAAAAATAGAAATAGATAATTCAACAATAGTTAAAAGCTTCAATAAAATATCAATAAAGTGTAGAACTAGATAGAAGATAAACAGACAACTTAAACAATTCGTTAAATCAACCAGATCCTAAAAGGTATCTAGAACATTCCACCAGCAAAACTAGAACAAATATTCTTCACAAGTGTATACAGAATATTCTGATAAACAATATACTTGGTCATAAAACAAGTCTCAATAAATTTAAAAGGAATGAAATTTAAAGATTATTCTCCCCAACCATAATGAGATACAATTAGAAATCTATAACAAAAAGAAATTCAGGAAATTCACAAATATGTGGAAATCAAAAATCACAAGGGAAACTAGAAAACAGTCTGAGATGAATGAAAATAAAAAATACACTGGTTTATGGGATGAAGTGAAAGCAGTGTATAAAAGAAAATTTATAGCAGTATACAGAAAGGTGCTATAGATTGAATTGTACTCCCCTGAAAGTCCTTTATTGAAGCCCTAACACCCACTATGATGGTATTTAGAGATGGAGCCTTTGGGTAATAATTTTTTTTTTGATTTTTTTTTAACTTTTATTTAATGAATATAAATTTCCAGTATACAGCTTATGGATTACAATGGCTTCCCCTTCCCATAACTTCCCTCCCACCCGCAACCCTCCCCTCTCCCGCTCCCTCTCCCCTTCCATTCACATCAAGATTCATTTTCAATTCTATTTATATACAGAAGATCAATTTAGTATAAAATACTTCAACAGTTTGCACCCACATAGCAACACAAAGTGAAACATACTGTTTGAGTACTAGTTATAGCATTAAATCAAAATGTACAGTACATCAAGGACAGAGATCCCACATCAGGAGCAAGCGCACAGTGGCTCCTGTTGTTGACCCAACAAATTGACACTCTAGTTTATGGCGCCAGTAACCACCCTAGGCTGTCGTCATGAGTTGCCAAGGCTATGGAAGCCTTCCAAGTTCCCCGACTCTGATCATATTTAGACAAGGTCGTAAAAGACAGGGTGAGGATAGTAACCAATGATCCTAAGAGTGGCCTTAACCAGGTCTGAACAATTATACAGCATTAAGTGGGGAAGAGGACCATCAGTACACACAGGTTGGGAGTAGAGCCATTGGTGGTAGAGTAGAGGTTATGATTACAAAGGAATGAGGCTCAAGTGCACTAGACAGGGTCTAGAACAAAGGACAGAGTCATTATTAGAGGAGCTAAGAAAGGTGCTGTCTAAGCTACAAGTAATTTTTCTGATTGAGAGGCAAATAGAACCTGATAGAAGGGGCTTGATAATAATCTGGTGGGCTTTAGGCCTTGTAAATTCAGAGGTCCAGACCTATCTATCTCTTCACATGGGGTATATCCTAAGGGAGGTGTGAACCTCCTAGGGGAAGGCACTCTGTTGACTTTCATTACTTGGCTGGCCTGGGAGGAGAGCTGGCCAGGTAAAGGCAGGGGGCATCTCTAACAAGAAATTTACAGTTCTGCCTGCAATGTTGCTGACCCTACTTGACCATCCCCTCAGCTGCAGTGGTCACTTTGGAAGTTGGGCTGAGTGAAGGGCTTTTCAGCTTGGAGCCAATAAGATCTGTGGCTCTGACCTGGGCATCCTTCGATTCCAGGGCAGGTCCATTTCCAGTGATCTAACTCTTGGCAGAGCTGCCAGGGCTCTTCACAAGCTGACTTCTGCTGAAGCCCAGGCTTACCACATTGAAAGCCACTGCAGTGGACTGGCCTGTTGGGTCTCCTTGAGGGCAGATCACTGCACAGATCAGCCATTAATAGGCCTGCCACCCATTGCTTCTGATGCCTAGCTTTCTTTTCCTCCTGATTTGTGTTAAAGCAGACCAGAGGATGCAAGTCAAGGGAGTGCCCGTGTCCCATGAAGATGATCTCTTTAACTAGTGAGATGGCACTGGTACATGCCACCTTGATGGGATTGTATTAGAATCCCCTGGCACATTTCTAACTCCACCATTTGGGGCAAGTCCGATTGAGCATGTCCCAAATTGTACGTAAATAAATCTTTTTTTTTTTTTTTTTTTTTTAGAGACGGTTTGGCTGTTTCTTTCTTTTTTTTTTTTTAACTTTCATTTAATGAATATAAATTTCCAGTGTACAGCTTATGGATTACAATGGCTTCCCCCCCCCAATAACTTCCCTCCCACCCGCAACCCTCCCCCCTCCTGCTCCCTCTCCCCTTCCATTTGCATCAAGATTCATTTTCAATTCTCTTTATATACAGAAGATCAATTTAGTATAAAGATTTCAACAGTTTGCACCCACATAGAAACACAAAGTGAAACATACTGTTTGAGTACTAGTTATAGCATTAAATCACAATGTACAGCACATTAAGGACAGAGATCCCACATGAGGAGCAAGTGCACAGTGGCTCCTGTTGTTGACCCAACAAATTGACACTCTAGTTTATGGCGCCAGTAACCATCCTAGGCTGTCGTCATGAGTTGCCAAGGCTATGGAAGCCTTCCAAGTTTGCCGACTCTGCTCATATTTAGACAAGGTCATAAAAGACAGAGTGAGGATAGTAACCAATGATCCTAAGAGTGGCATTTACCAGGTTTGAACAATTATACAGCATTCAGTGGGGAAGAGGACCATCAGTACACACATGTTGGGAGTAGAGCCATTGGTGGTAGAGTAGAGGTTATGATTACAAAGGAATGAGGCCCAAGTGCACTAGACAGGGCCTAGAACAAAGGACAGAGTCATTATTAGAGGAGCTAAGAAAGGTGCTGTCTAAGCTACAATTAAGTTTTCTGATTGAGAGGCAAATAGAACCTGATAGAAGGGGCTTGATAATAATCTGGTGGGCTTTAGGCCTTGTAAATTCAGAGGCCCAGACCTATCTATCTCTTCACATGGGGTATATCCTAAGGGAGGTGTGAACCTCCTAGGGGAAGGCACTCTGTTGACTTTCATTACTTGGCTGGCCTGGGAGGAGAGCTGGCCAGGTAAAGGCAGGTGGCATCTCTAACAAGAAATTTACAGTTCTGCCTGCAGTGTTGCTGACCCTACTTGACCATCCCCTCAGCTGCAGTGGTCACTTTGGAAGTTGGGCTGAGTGAAGGGCTTTTCAGCTTAGAGCCAATAAGATCTGTGGCTCTGACCTGGGCATCCTTCGACTCCAGGGCAGGTCCATTACCAGTGATCCAACTCTTGGCAGAGCTGCCAGGGCTCTTCACAAGCTGACTTCTGCTGAAGCCCAGGCTTACCACATTGAAAGCCACTGCAGTGGACTGGCCTGTTGGGTCTCCTTGAGGGCAGATCACTGCACAGATCAGCCATTAATAGGCCTGCCACCCATTGCTTCTGATGCCTAGCTTTCTTTTCCTCCTGGTTTGTGTTAAAGCAGACCAGAGGATGCAAGTCAAGGGAGTGCCCAAGTCCTATCTCTAATCTTCGGTGGCCTGAACTACAAGTCTATAGTCACAGGCATGTTCTGTAGTAGTTTTTCTAAGGTAGACAATGCCCATGAGGAAAATTATATTCTCACTTTAAAACTTTCTTTCCCTTTGGTCTGAAAGGGAGGTTTTTTCTACTTACTGTATACTTCGCTGATGGCGAAGTGAATCTAGCTATGAGATTATTATTTGAGTTCTTATTTTGGCTATGCTATTGCAGAAAAATGTTAGCCATCTCTTTTATAAGGTCTAAAGATTAAATTGTGCATCCTACAGATTCCTTCATAATAGAATTAGTTTCCTACCTTGAAGAGAATAGAGAAATGAAAGAACAAGTTGGGCTTCGAATAGAGAAATGAGGGAGCAAGTCCTAGATCGCTTGCTGACAATAGCAATATCACATGAATACTTAGCAAACCGTTTCAACCATTAGATAACAACTTAAGAAAACATTTACCAGAAGGTCCAATGCCTTCTATAAATTTTAAGAATCATGTATTTGAAAACACCTCTTAAATATCTAACATGGTGTAGTTTGTTTAGCCAGTAAACTTAAGCACAACCATCTAAAATGTTTTTAGTTTCTTTCTACCAACAAGTCTAAAACATATGATACACAGATTCAGGTCCCACAAATTAAAATGTATCTTTGATTGATTTTAGCAGCTTAAATTTATGGACAATCTTATCTATAAGCCATTTAAAATAAAACTCTTAATAAAATTTCCCCATGTGGACATACAATATGTACACACATATAATATAGCATAATAGACCAATACATCAATTTTAATAATAGCTTTTAAAATCTTTAACTCTTTTTGTAGATTACCAATTGATTTGAATTGCTTTTTCTTTTTAGTAACCTCAGTTAACCATACTTTCTCTCAGTTGGTACTGTTAATACATTATTGGCTTCATCTGTTTACAGAGCCATCCCAAAGTACTGAATACAATAAAAGTGGCTGGAAAAAGTCGATAGGAACCTGTAGGAGGACAGCTAAACACAGAACCAACAACGCTTTAGTTTTTGAGCAGCAGATATTCAAATTTTTGAAAAAAGCACATATTTAAATAACCCATTGCTCTTAATAAAAATTCAGCTGTTTTTGAACAATTAGAATTTAACAGACATCAAGAGAACATAATAGATTACTTTAACACATTGCTTTAACAGAGCATCAGAGTTTAATTCTATGTCAAAGAGAAATTGAGCTTCCTGTGATCTTTTGCTGTGAGGTTTCCTTCCTTTACCTTCTTTCATATTGGTGACCATGTTTCTGTGTTTCTGTGTGTAACACATCTTTAAGCATCTTTTGCAGGGCAGGATGAGTGGCAACAAATTCTTTCAGTTTCTGTTTGCTGTGAAAAGTCTTAATTTCACCTTCATTCACAAATGAGAGCTTTGCAGGATATAGTATTCTGGGCTGGCAGTTTTTCTCTCTTAGTACCTGGGCTATGTCTCGCCATTCCCTTCTAGCTTGTAGGGTTTCTGATGAGAAGTCTGCTGTGAGTCTAATTGGAGATCCTCTAAGAGTGATCCGACGTTTCTCTCTTGCACCTTTTAGGATCTTTTCTTTATGTTTTACTGTGGTGAGTTTGATTACAACATGTCGTGGTGAGGATCTCTTTTGATCATGTTTATTAGGGGTTCTATAAGCTTCCTGTACTAAGATGCCTCTGTCCTTCTCCAAACCTGGGAAATTTTCTGCTAGTATCTCACTGAAAATGCCTTCTAATCCTTTCTCCCTCTCCATGCCTTCAGGAACTCCTAGAACCCGAATGTTGGGTTTTTTAATAGTATCCTGTAAATTCCTGACAATATTTTTTAGATTTCTAATTTCTTCTTCTTTTCTTTGGTTTGCCTGTTTCCTTTCCTGTTCTCTGTCTTCTAAGTCTGATATTCTCTCTTCTGCTTCGCCCATTCTGTTTTTAAGGCTCTCTAATGTGTTTGTCATTTGATCTATTGAACTCTTCATTTCATTATGATTTCTAGTCACTATCAGAGTTTCTTGTTCCACTAGTTGTTTCATTTCATTTTGATTCCTCCTTAATATTTCACTTTCACGAGAGAGATTTTCTATCTTGTCCATGAAGGATTTCTGTAGTTCAAGAATTTGTTTTTGAGAACTTCTTAATGTTCTTATCAATTTTTTGAGATCTGCTTCTTGCATTTCTTCGATCTTATCATCTTCATAATCTTGAATTGGGGTGTCTTTTTCATTTGGGGGCGTCATAGTTTCTTCCTTGTTCTTGTTAGCTTGGTTTTTGCGTTTGTTGTTTGGCATGTTGGAGATATTTGGTTTCTTCACTGTGGTGTTTTTTCTTGTTACACTATGGCTCTATATTAAGTGGACTGTCTGCTTTCAGTGGAGCCTTAGAGGCTTGAGATGAGTGTGGACTGAGAGCTGTGTTTGGTTCCTCAGGGTTGAGGGTGTGTCAAGGATGACACTCCCAGGTTAGGTGTGGTAAATCTCTCTTTCTTTTTTTGATTTAAAAGGGAAGTAATTCCGCACAGCTGAACGTAATTGGAGGTAGTTAGCAGGCAAATGATATACCCACAGGAGCCAGAGATCAGAAGCTCTTTCCCAAGGACCACACAGGGAATCTCTGCTGCCCTCAGTGTGGGCTCCAATTCTCCTGCAGTCTCCCACTGGGTTGCCAAGTTAGATGCTAATCTCCTGTTATTTCACCCCTCCCCACAGAGTCAGGTTTTTCTGCTAGGCTCAGGGCTGGTGCAGACCTGAGGTCGCCCTGCTTATGATGTATGTCCAAAATGGCGCCTGCTCTGTCTTGCTCGCCTTTGAGAGGTGAGCGGAGAGAGAGAAACTTGTGTCCGTATCAGTCACTTTTTTTATTTTTTTTTTCTCTCTCTTCTAGTTAGCCTGGTGAACTTTTCCCCACGGAGTTTCAAGCCTCGTTCCCTCTAGCCTCCTCTTTCCGCTTGCCTGCTGGTATCTCGGGCTATGGAGGTTCGGCTCACCTCGCGTTCCAGCGCTGGCGCGTTGAGTCTGCTGCTGGTGTCCCGAACTTGGGCTCCCACGCTCTCCACGCAGGTCCACTGTGAATCACTAGTTCCGGAAGGGTTTCCTCTGCTGTTTCATCCCCTACTCTTCCTTGACACTGCAGTATCTCCACTTATATTAAACTTTCTCTCCCCCTTGACTAAGTGTGCTTCCTGCCTATTCCGCCATCTTGCCGCCTCTCACCTTTGGGTAATAATTAAGTTTAGATGAGGCCACCAGGGTGGGGCCCTCTTGATGGGATTAGTGCCCTTGTAAGAAGAGACACCAGACAGCTAGCCCTCTTTCTCCCTGGCATATAAAGACACAGGGAGATGTCCTCTACAAGCCAAAAAATCATCATCAGACTTAACCATGCTGGCACCCTGATCTTGGAATTCCAGCCTCTAGAATGTGGGAAAATAAACTTTGT
The DNA here is from genome assembly GCF_033115175.1 of Lepus europaeus. Lineage (NCBI taxonomy): Eukaryota > Metazoa > Chordata > Mammalia > Lagomorpha > Leporidae > Lepus > Lepus europaeus. Next base: position 4,972,459 of record NW_026909158.1, on the reverse strand, counting down.
TGTCTAAACAACCCTGTCTACGGTATTTTGTCATGGCAGCCCTGAGCTAAGACAAATTATTTCAAATAAATAACCTCACTTTCCATTTTATGGAATAGGAAACAAGAGGAAACTAAATCCAAAGCTAGCAACAGGAAGGAAATAAAGATTAGCATGGACTAGGGCTGGTGTTGTGGTATAGTGGATAAAGCTGCCACCTGCAGTACCAGCATCCCATATGGGTGCCAGTTTGCGTTCCAGCAGCTCCTCTTCTGATCCAGCTCTCTGCTATGGCCTAGGAAAGCAGTAGAAGATGGCCCAAGTCCTTGGGCTCCTGCACCTTTGTGAGAGATCCGGAAGAAGCTCCTGGCTCCTAGCTTCAGATTGGCCCAGCTCCAGCCATTGTGGCCAGCTGGGGAGTGACCCAGCGGATGGAAGACCTCTTTCTCTCTGCCTCTGCCTCTCTGTAACTCTGCTTTTCAAATAAATAAATAAATCTGCAAATAAACATTAGCATGGAAAAATTAGAGAAAAGAAAAAGAATTGGGAAAAACCAATGAAACCAAAAGTTGGTCATTTGAAAAGTAACAAAATTAACAAATCTCTACATAGAACGACCAAGAAAAAATTACTAAAATCAGGAATAAAAGAGGAGACATCACTACCCACTTCATAGACATGAAAAGGATCCTAAGGAAATACTATGAACAAGAGTATGTCAACATCATATATAACTTAGATGAAATGGACAAATTCCTAGAAAAATACAAACCACCATAACAAATTCTTGGAAAAAAAGTAGGATAACTGAACAGAGATACAACAAGAGTTTGAAGTGGTAATTTTAAAACTTTGCACCAAGAAAAGCCCAGGCCCAGATGGCTTCTAAAGTGAATTCTATCAAACATTTCAAGAAGATTTAATGCCAATTTTTCACAAACCCTTCCATAAATGGAAGAAATGGGAACACTTTTCAACTCTTTCTATGAGGTCAGTATTATCCTAGTATCAAAACCAAAAGCACACATCACAAGAAAACATAGATCAATATCTTTTATGAACAAAGACATTAACAAATCCTCAGTAAAATACTAGCAGGATGTTTCTAGAAATATAAATAAAAAGAATTATACACTAGGATAAAGTGGGATTTATTTCAAAAGCAAGGTTGGTTTACTTTCTGAAAATAAATTATCATATTAATAAAGAACAAAAATACAAAAACCACATGATCATTTCAAAAGATGGCAAAATGATAAAACCATTTTAATGATAAAATCAATTAGCAATCAGGAAATAGAAGAGAACTTCATCAGCCCGATAAAGGGCATCTAAGAAAAATCCATAGCTTGGGCTGGTGCTGTGGCTCACTTGGCTAATCCTCCACCAGCATCCCAGTGGGCACCGGGTTCTATTCCTGGCTACTCCTCTTCCAGTCCAGCTCTCTGCTATGGCACGGGAAGGCAGTGGAGGATGGTCCAAGTGCTTGGGCGCCTGCACCCGCATGGGAGACCAGGAGGAAGCACCTGGCTCCTGGCTTCGGATTGGCACAGTGTCGGCTGTAGCGGCCATTTTGAGGGTGAACCAACGGAAGGAAGACCTTTCTCTCTCTGTCTAACTCTATCTGTCAAATTAAAAAAAAAATCCATAGCTACCCTTGTGAAAGACTCCTCAAAATCTCTCTAAGAGATTCTCTCAATTAAAAACCAGAGACTGTCTAAAGAGGTCAAACAGTTATATTTTAATGATCTATGGATAATATCATCTATCTGGTTATAACTAGCCCAAACTAACCAAATTATTCTAAATTGCTAAACTATCATAAAGTTCTAGGAATTAGTCATTTTAAGCAAACTAACAAATTTAGAGTGAAGAACTATCATAAATATTAAGAAACCATTCATATAATCAATATCAAAGGAAGGTAACCTCCATATTGTATATCTGCTGACAATTAACTTCCAACAGTAAGAATAAGTAAGTGCTATTTCAGCCTCTCTGGAATAATTTGAACCCAAGTAAGTAATCCGTTATAATTTTTGCCCACATGCATGAAATTATATCACTGAAACTTACCTATGTTTCGGACCATGATTCCTTTCAGTTCATCCACTTGGGCTTGAGTCTCCATCACTTTGTCTAGGCCCTTATTCTCAGAGTGATGTTTCTATAAGAAAATACATTTTAATTTATGGTACCTAGACATTATTTAAAATATGAAAACAACAAGAGGAATGACAATTTACTCTGAAAATGCTACAGAATTATATCTCTACTGATATAAAAAATAATGCCACTTCACTGGAAAAATGTTATTACACCTAAGGGAAAATATGGGCAAATTTTTTTATGGGCTTCATTTAGAATCTAGAATCCAGGACATTGATGGTAATATATATTTTGAAATTATATATATCTAACAATATGGAGTCATCACAACATTCCAGTTGCTTAATACACAATATTTCGGTTACTTCACTGTGTTACATGTTTCAAACAGGGGATATTATTTAATCCACCTAAAAATTCTGTGATAAAGATGCCATTTATAGATGAAGAAACCAGTACAGATTTGCTCAGTCATACACAGATCTGAAGCTAACAACAGACTATCTGATTTGAATATTTTGCTGCCAGTTGACCCTATGTACTTTTTAAAAATTAATTAATTTTTAATTTGGAAATCAGAGTTACACAGAGAGAGAAGGAGAAGCAGAGAGAGAGAGAGAGAGAGAGAGAGACAGAGAGGTCTTCTATCCACTGGTTCACTCCTCAACTGGCTGCAATGGCCGGAGATGTGCCGATCCAAAGTCAGGAGCCAGGAACTTCTTCCAGGTCTCCCACGTGGGTGCAAGGGCCCAAGGACTTGGGCCATCTTATACTGCTTTCCCAGGACATAGCAGAGAGCTGGATCGGAAGTGGAGCGCCGGGACTTGAATCAGCACCCATATGGGATGGTGGCACCACAGGCGGCGGCTTTACCTGCTGTGCCACAGCGCTGGCCCTGACCCCATGTACTTTTAATTGTATATTGGTATACTTTTTGGTTGGTGAGGTTTTGTAGAGTTTCACATTTTCTAGTGAGGAATATAAAATGAAAAATTTGCACAACCAAAGTTTAAAGGTAACTAACTTGAAGTAACTTCATTCCCAGAGGAATATACACACATACATACATAATACATACGTGCGTATATATGTACATATATATCTAGAAGTATAATACTAAAAAAGTGCTATAAAGAATATTTACAGGAGAAATGAAAAGCATAAGGAGACTTCAAAATGTTTGTGGAAATTGAATTCAAAAATAAATTTATTATGGTGCAAAAATTTTAAAATCTACACATAATTTTTCATAACATATTTTTCATGAACTTTTTTGAAGACCCTTCATATTCAATTTTAGTACATCTATCTGTTTCATCATCCACAACAAAATCATATCTAGAGCTTATGTCTTTGTACTCAAATAGTTTCATGGATAAAAGGTAAGCATCTCTAGTCATTATGAAAATATACATGAAAACCACAATGAGGTGCCACTCCATACCCACTAGAATGGCTAAATTAAAGAATAAGTGTTGATAAGGATGCAAAAACACTGAAACTGTGGGTAAGAATATAAAATGGTAAATTACTTTGGAAAAAGTGATTTTTAAAAAACATTACATATCTCTCTTTCTCTCTCACTACCTCTGCCTGTCAAAAAAAAAATTACATATCACTTACCATATGACCCAGCAATTTCATTCCTAGTTATTTACCAAATAAAAACATATCCACATAAAGACTTGTATGTGGTGGTTCATAGTAGCTTTATTCATAATAGTTGAACACTGGAAGCAACCCAAATATCTAGCAATAGGGCAATGGATAAATAAATTGTAGCACAGGAATATAGTACAACTAAACAAAAAAAGGAAACAAACTATTGATTTGCACAACACAGATGAGTATCAAAAAAAGATTTACACTGAGTAAAATAAGTAAGACACAACAGAGTATATGCCGTATGATTTCATTTATAGGCAATTCTAGAAAAGACAAATTAAATGATAATGACAGAAAACAAGAGCAGTGGTTGCCTGGGGCAGAATATTGGGGAGGGAACTGACTAGGAAAGGACATGAGAAAAATTATGGAGTGATAGAAATGCTTTCTTTCTTGACTATAGGAGTACTTCAAAGGAATATAGAAAAGGACTTCAAAAAGTCTGCAGAACATGGAATTAAAAGATGTTTATTTTGGTACCAAAAAAATTCTGAAATCTATGTATATTTCTGTTAATTTTTTGAAGGCTCCTGGTATATATGTAAAGCTTCATTAAGTTAACAATCAGTTAACATACAGATGAATAGACTTTCCAATGATTAATTTGAGTTGCTCAAAAATGAAATTTGACTCATGGGAAGGTAGGAAAGTTTACGTACATGTTAAAAGGTCATTTGGTATATTGAGTGGATTTAAGCCTTAGAAGAGTAGTTGAACTAGATGACCTCCAATGTTATTCCCAATCCTGATACTCTGACCACTATTAATTCCGATTATGGGCTTTCTACCTTAACATGCCCCACCACTTTTTAATACGAACTTTTACTACATTGGATTATAGTAATTCAAGCCAAAAAGTGTATTGCAGGTCAGAGCTTCCTATATGCATGGTGGTTTAAGGTAATAAAGAACAAGGTATGACTCACAACACTTCATCCTCAGAAAGATCTTACCAGTTGTGCAGCCAAGACACTTGAGAACTCGCTATTCATGGCATATGGAAGGGCTGTCTGTGCTCTTGAACCATAAGTAGTTTGAAATCTCTTCTTTACCTCATTCAGAAAATTAAAGGCTCGGGACCGTTCAAAATCCTGAAAAGAGAACAAGGCAGAGTTCACTCTTAGAAAGTAAAAAAATATGATGTGGATGACTAACAATAATATTAAAAACAGCTAAAATTTACTGGGCATTGACTCTATGAGGAGGAACAAGCACTGTTTCCAATTTACAGAGAAAGAAACAAAGGTCTTGAAAAGGTAATTAACTTGTCAAAGATCAAACAAGTAGTAAATTAAAGAGCTGAGAGTTAAATCCAGATATATCTGATTATTGCCAACAGAAGAACAGTCTGTTATCAACTTCCTGAGATCAAGAATTGGGTTTTACTTCTATATTTTTCATAGGATCTACCAAAAGGTTCAGACACAAAGATGTTCAATAAATCTATTTTAATAATAATCTTCCACACATAAAAATAATGCTACTCACATAAACTTTGTTTTTCAAGAATGGCGGTACATTTGAAAAGATCAAGTGACATACCTTGTCTAGTCCTAGACAGTCAAAAAGTATGTGTATGTGTTTATGTGTGTAAGTGTGTACGTTTCAAATTACAGCTCAAGAAATATAAGGTTCAATTCTCCATTCCAGATTTCATATTTTTCACCTATTCCCAGCTCTTTCATATCAGTCACTTCATGACACAGCTGGATTTGTTTCTAATTTTAGAAAGTACTCTGAAATCAAGGATGAAAATCATTGTGATATTCAATGCCACTCACAGCCATTTCCACCTGCATCCAAGATGTTTAATCTAAGACAAAGATTTTTATATTGGGATCAATGGTAAAAAGTCAAGAAGCACTTGTATTTAGGAAATAAATTATATTGCTACTTTCACCAATCTTTAATTTAAATTTCAGTTGTGAATATAGATAATAAACCAGAATAGTATCAAACGGCATCTGTAATTTTCTAACTAATATATTTCTGTTTCATATGAAATAGCATAAGTTCGGAATTATAAATTAGATCCATGACTAGATCTTGTTAATGAGTTCAAAAGGAGCACATACCTTAATATATTAAACATCTTTTAATATTTATATGTATTTCAGTATTATTTATGTTTAGAATCATGTGCATATTATTTTGTACATTTAAACAGTCTGAAAGGAGCTCAAGGGTGACAAAGAGGTCTGTGACACAATAAAAATTAGGAACCCTCATCTATGGCAATCATGCCAGTTCCATGTCTCCTGTCAGTGAGCAATTTAAACAAGCATGCAGCCCAGAAATCTTTTTCTGCCAGGGGCCATTTGGATATTTAAAAAATCATTCACAGGCCATACAAAATTATTAACTTAAAAATTAGCCTGCTATAAATTTACTGAATTTCCAGTCCCACCTGCAGCCGGCTTGGCAGGGCCAGACCAAATGATTTTGCAAGCCTCATGTGGCCTGTGGGCCACACGTTCCCTATCCTGCAATAAATGAAGTTCACTTTGAAAATGAGGGGGGAGAAGGTATGCTCTGGTAAAAATTTCTTCATTAGTACAACAAGAGAATCAAAAAGGTAGTCCATCTCTTTTGTACATGAATAAATAAGTATGTAGCTCCATATAGCCATAGTGGGGAACCTGTCCAGGAAGAAGTCAACACGGAGGAAAGCAGAGGAGAGAAAGGATTGTGATGACATCATTAACTTATTCAATGTTTTGGGCCTAGAGTCTATAAATATTAAAAAGCAAAACAAAACAAAACCAACTTAACCAATATAAACTAGTATACACTTGATTGTAATATGCTATGATATTGTTTTTCCAAAGTATGTACATCTAAAATTAGAGAAATGAAATAATCTATTTAACATTCTAGTTAAACAATTTTTGGGAGGATTTGATACCAAAGAATCATAATTATGATCACCAATTCTCACCACACAATAGGACAAACATAGAAGTAGCAATAAGTTAATACTTTACTAAGACCAACCAGGTATTGTGTTTTCATGTCATGTGCTGCTCTATATGACAAATGCAAAGTTTCAGAACATTTCTAAGAAAGTTCCCATCATCTTTACTTACCATAGGTACAGATAATTAAAAACTGTATTAACCATGTACATAAATAGCATTATGTCTTCAAATTACTTACATCGTCAGTGATACAAAGATACACAATTCTGTCTTGGCAGATGTAATGAAACAAATAACTGTAGAATAAAAGATATAAAACTAGTTATAAATAACATCTTTCATCTCTACCTTCTAAGTATAAGTAAGCTTAGTACTGTCAATATCACCCTATTATTTAGATAAGTCTATTCTTCCTCTCTCTGCCTCCTTGCTCCATACATCTGTTTCTCTCATGTCAAACTAAAAGGAGTACATAAGAAATTAAAAGAACTCTCTACTCCAGTGACACAGTGCAACAGTATGTTTATTGCCTATTAGAATGATAGCTGCAAATACATAACTGGGCCTGAATAAGAGATGACAGTTTAGGAGGGATACACAATTAAGATTAAATCCCAATGGGTGCATATATTCTTCCTTGCTTTTTCCGAAGATCTCAAAGCAAATGTGCTTTCTACCAAGTATTCTACACTAACATGTTTGCATATCTACATTGAGCCAGTTACTGTGCTGGATGCTGAGTTACACGGAAACAAAACTATCAGTCCCTGCCTTCATGGGGATCAAAGTGCAGGGAATTACAGTGCAGCATGGCAATTAGGATGATGAGGAAATTAAAGGCAGTACATGGTACTCTGGGGACAAAGAGGAGGCCATAAGAGACTTGCCAAAGTGTAACAGTAAAGAATTCCTGAAAAAAATCGATGCCTGATTTGAGACTCAAAGAATATGAAGAGATGGAAATTCAGAGTTAGCAAAGGGTATTTTAGAGTGAGGAACCAATAAGTATAAGAGCCTGGAGATAAAAAGGGCACATATTGGATACAGGAAAGTAAAACTGGATAGAATGTAAGGGGAAAAAAAAAAAACAAACTGGTTGGAAAAATGAGGCTGAATAAGTAACAAATACAAGGTTTTGCAAGACTTTATAAACCATTCTATGCATAAAACCTAAGGACAATGAACAAGCATCAAAAGGTTTTAGCCTTGGAAGAATGTGATCACATTTGCACTTTAAAAAGGATGCTTTGTCCCTGCTGTGAATTTACCCAAAGGAAATGAAATCATCATATGAAAGAGTGATCTGTACCCCTACATTTATGGCAGCTCAATTCTCAACAGCTAAGATATGGAATCAACCCAGATGTCCATCAACTGATGACTGTATAAAAGAAAATGTGGTATATATACACTATGGGATACTACTCAGCTATTAAAAAAGAATGAAATTCTGTCTTGCAACAAGGTGGATGCAACTGGAAACCATTACGCTAAGTGAAATAAACCAGTCCCCAAAAGACAAATGCCATATGTTTTCACTGATTTGTGGCAATTAATATACAAAACACAAAAACATGTAATGTATATGAGCAAAATTGACATTCTGAGATTTGATTATTGTTTACAGCCTTTGTCTATATTCTTGAGGAACAGTGGTTTTTCTACTTACTACTTGCTTAATTCTTTATTTGGTGGAGGGTTAAGCTTGTTATTGTAAAATAAACTGAAAGTATGTCACTGTAAAAATCAAGAGAAAAATAAGAATGGAAGGATGAGGGAGGGTGGGAGTGTGGGTGGTAGGGAGGATGAGAAGTATCATTATGCTCAAATCCATACATATGAAATTTGTTTATTTTATATAAGTAAAAACAAAACAAAACAAAACAAAAAAAGGATGCTTTGGCAAGAATGTGAAGAATTGACTCAGGGGCCAGCAATGTGGAGCAGTAGGCTAAGCCTCTGCCTGCAGCACTGGCATCCCATATGGGTCCTGATTTGTGTCCCAGCTGCTCCACTTCTGATCCAGCTCCCTGCTGATGGCCTGGGAAGATGGTGGAAGATGGCCCAAGTCCTTGGGTCCCTGTACCAGCATGGGAGACCTGGAAGAAACTCCTGGCTCCTGGCTTTGGATGGATCCAGCTCCAGCCACTGAGGCCATTTGGGGAGTGAACCAGCAGATGAAAGACCTCTCTCTGTCTCTCCCTCTCTGTCTATATAACTCTACCTCTCAAATAAATAAATAAACTCTTAAAAAAGAAGTGACTCAAAGGAGCACCTAACCAGGTAAGAAATGATAAAGGAAATGAAAGTAGTATGGGCAATGAAGAAGAATGGAGAGTAAAGAGAAAGAGGAAGCAACATTTACAGAACTTGGTGACTGGCTACTTGGAATGAGACAGAAAGATAACTAAATTTTGCCTCCCAAATTTCAACCTTGGGCAAGTGGGTAGACAGGAGTACCTATTGAATTATATTATTAATGCTCACACAGAGGCCTGATAAGAATTATACAGAAGTATGGGAAAATACCTTTCTCCACAAATCTGAAACTGTTCATATCAATCCCATCAATGACCTCCACACTACCATATCCAGTGGCTCTCAGTGAAGACCACTTCCTTATTCTAGAAAGTGTTTTCTCTCTACTAGAATTCTTGATACCAGTTTTGCCTGGTACTCTGAACTAAATTGTGCCATTCCAAACTTCCTGTGTTGAAGCCATTACATCCAGTGTGCTGGTATTCAGAGATGGGGCTTTTGGGAGTTAAATCAGGGTTAGATTATGAGGATGGGGATCTCATGATGGAAGAACTGCTTCAAAGAGAGAGATCTGGGGCCAGCAATGTGGCGTAGCGGGTGAAGCCACTGCCTGCAGTGCCGGCATCCCATATGGGCACGGGTTTGAGTTCTGGCTGCTCCATTTCTGATCCAGTTCTCTGCTATGGCTTGGGAAAGCAGCAGAGGATGGTCCAAGTCCTTGGGCCCCTGCACCCATTTGGGAGACCAAGAAGAAGCTCCTGGCACCTACCAACTGGCTTTGGCCTGGCCCAGCCCTGACTGGGGAGTGAATCAGTGAATGGAAGATCTCTTTCTCTCTCTGTCTCTCTCTGCCTCTCCTTCTCTGTAACTCTGACTTTCAAATAAATAAATAAATCTTTAAAAAAGAGAGAGATAATTCTTTTTCTACCATGTGAGAACACAGCAAAAAGGCAGCCATTTGCAAGCCAGGAAAAGGGCCCTCTCCAGGAATCAAATTGGCTGGCACCTTGCCCAGTTTCCAGAACTATGAGAAATAAATGCCTGTTGTTTAAGCTACCCAGTCTATGGTATTATTATAGCAGCCCAAGACGACTAATATATCTGGTTTTTATTACAGTCTCTTTCTATACTTAATGTTTTTTAGCATCCTCAGACCCCTGCTTTTCTCACACACTCTCCCTGAAGAGTAACATCCATCTCATATTTTGTTGTTGATGTCTGTTTTCAGCCATCACAATTAAGGTGACGATTACCAAATCCAGCATCTCCTGAGTTCCAAGCCTATATACAGTACTGTTTACTTGATATATCCAACTAGACATACCATAGAGAAATTAAACACAATGTCAAAAATGGAAGTAATCACTTTCTCTGGATGTTTTCAGACCACAAAAGATAACACAGTATAATCCCCATATCAAGGAGCCTATGGCCAGGGGACAGAGATAAAAACTCAGGATTGCAATTATAATATAGTGTGATGAGTGATAATATGAATGAGCATTAGATGCTATATAGAAACACAAAAAGGAAGTACCTGACCTGCTTTGAAGTTCAGAGATTTTCAGAAGAGGACACATCTAAATTCAGGAAGACAGAATCAGATTTTTTAAATAAGTATGATAAATATTTCCATTAAAAGGTCACAGCTATTGCAAAGATTAAGAAGAGAAAAAGAATCCAGCACTGAAGTCTAAATAGCTAAATGTGGCTAGAAAACAAAACTGAGGGCCGGCACCATGGCTCAACAGGCTAATCCTCCGCCTTGTGGCGCCGGCACCCCAGGTTCTAGTCCCGGTTGGGGCGCCGGATTCTGTCCCGGTTGCCCCTCTTCCAGGCCAGCTCTCTACTATGGCCCCGGAGTGCAGTGGAGGATGGCCCAATTGCTTAGGCCCTGCACCCCATGGGAGACCAGGAGAAGCACCTGGCTCCTGCCTTTGGATCAGCGCGGTTCGCCATCCGAGCGCACCGGCCACTGCGGCCGTTGGAGGGTGAACCAACAGCAAAGGAAGACCTGTCTCTGTCTCTGTCTCTCTCACTATCCACTCTGCCTGTCCAAAAAAAAAAAAAAAAAAAAACTGAGGGCAAAAGTAAGTGAGAGATGGGACCAGAAAAGGGAACAGGGTGTGATCTTGAAGAATCTTCTAAATCATATTAAGGAATTTTACCCTGAAAGCAGAAGAGTACTTGCTGAAGGGAGGGATATGATCAGAAATGCCCTTTTAGAGGAATTAAAATAAAAATTAAGCAAAGTATTTCATTTGAGACCTGCAAAATGAGCAAAAGTTTACCAGGGATCTAGGAGAAAGGTATTAGAAATGAGAAACAATGAAGGCCTGAACTACACTGTGATAGTAGGGGACAGCAGAGAAGGAATGGATTGAAATACTTCTTGTAAGAATATGGCAAGAATCTGAAGAAGAAATCAAATGTGATTCTGAAGTTTCAGGTTTAGCCAACTGAGTGTTTGGTGATGCCGTTAAAGAAGAAAGGAATAACACGAGGAAGAACAGATTTTAGGTGAAGTGTTTAACATACAGTAAAATTTATTTTTGTTCTTTTTGGTATATAGTAATAAAATGTTTACTGGGATGATGGAATATCATTGTAGGAAAGAAACTAAGGCAGCAGGTTAAAAAGAAATCTCAATAATGTAACTTCACCCCAGAAGACACAGATGACTACATCAGGACACAGGTAAGGGAGACACAGTAGACAGACAACATCTCCTCCTACAAACATATTTTAATTAGATTACATGTTCTAACCTCCCTTGTAGCTAGATATGGCTACGTTACTAAATTCTGGCTCATAAAATGTGAGAAGATATATGTCCTATTTCCCCGTCTTGCCCAAAAGGGATTGTATTTCCCTTCCCTGGACATTTTCCTGGGAATTGACCAGAAACACATATATTATAAGCTTAATAAATTTTTGAAGAAACTGCAAAGTCATACTTCTATGAGGCTGAGATTATTTAACTCAACAGCAATCTCTGGGCTCACAAACCTACTGGCAGGAGGCAGACTACAAAATATTTACAGTTCTAAAATGACGTACTCCTTGACACCCATTTTAGATGTGGCCAGAATGGATAATGGACCAGGAAGAATCTCCTGGAAAGCAGAGTCATGAGTCATGGAGAAAAGAGGTAGTTTCTCCAAGAAGCAGATCCCTAACCACCCCTTAACCAGAGCAGGGAGTCTCTGAAATTGCCGTGATTTAGTTACTTGATCACTGCTAGGAAGCAGTGACCTCTATTTTCTAATCTTTCCTTTTCCAAATAGGCGTTTTCAACTCTCACTTTGGTGATCCTATTCTTATTCCACCATTACCTATTGAAGTGGGCTGGGGAAGCAGGGGAAACATATGGTTTATTTTTTAATTGATAGTGAGCCCAAAAGCCACTCCTAAGCCAAATGGAGAGGACTATCTATTACCCATACACTCTGGACTTAGACCTAGCTAGATACAGAGCTACTTTCCTCAGGGTAGAAGTATGTTCTTTGCTTGGAAAGAAGAGTTCATTCATATATTTCAGTGGCCAGACAGTAAAATGGAATACTGCAAGTCATCTCCTGATATCCTATAATTTTCTCTATGGCAACAGAGTTATAGCTGAGTCTATGACTGAACAGCCAGAGATGACATGTTCTGGAAATAATGGGCAAGAACTCAGCTATTACTTTGGCCAGAGGTGGAAGGTACTTGGCCAAACCACCTCATCACCCACAAACTGCTCATCTTTAGACTATCTCATTTTAATTCACATTACATCTTGGACTCTCTCTCTCTCCCAGTGGTTTAGACTAGATCCTAAACTGTATACAAGATAAGCCCTGGAAAATGATAAGGACCTTCTTTTGAGACAAGAATTAAGGAGGGGCCGGTGCCATGGCACAGTGTAGGTTAGTCCTCTGCTTGCAGCACCAGCATCCCATATGGGCGCTGGGTTCTAGTCCCAGCTGTCCCTCTTCCAATTCAGCTCCTTGCTATGGCCTGGGAAAGCAGTAGAAGACGGCCCAAGTCCTTGGGCCCCTGCACCCACATGGAAGACCAGGAGGAAGCACCTGGCTCCTGGCTTCGGATAGGCGCAGCTCCGGCCGTTGCGGCCATCTGGGGAATGAACCAACAGAAGGAAGACCTTTCTCTCTGACCTTCCCTCTCACTGTCTGTAACTCTACCTCTCAAATAAATAAATAAACTCTTTAAAAAAAAAGAATTAAGGAAATAGATATGAGTTAAGTGGTAAAAGTACTGATGAGGAAGGTTGAGGCCCTTTTTATCTGATTATTCAGATTTCCCACCTATGTTATCTCCCTTAAGCCACCAAAGTGATCTTTCTAAAGCAAAACCTGACATGTCAAACCATGGCTGAAAACCTCCAACGCCTCCTATTGCTCATAGGGTAACATCTAACTTCTTAGGAACCTACAGTTCTCTAAATATGCCCTATGGTTTCACGCTTTCATATTTCTCTACCTGCTGTTTCTTCTACCTGGAACATCATCCCCTTACCTACTACCTTCCCTCCTCTACTATATCTAAGGATGAGACTGTCTCCCTCATTAAACTATAACCTCTATGAGGGCAAATACCATGTTTCTTATTGTATCCCCAGCACCAAAGTGCCCAGCAATAATTAAGTACTCAGTAAATATTTACTGAAAGAATGAACAAAGGAATATTATGTATCTTAGCTGTATCATTTCACAGAGTCCCATAACAGTCATTTTTATATCTAACATTTCCATATCTTTAAAATAAAAGATCACTTCAATAATAGAGTAAAACAATTTACAACAAATCATAGAATAAAATATAAGTAATTTATAAGTAATAAAACCAGATATTTTCTAAGCTGCTGAAGGTTACTGTTCTGTCATCTTATTCAAAGTATCCATGTAGAAACTTATTTTCTAGCTTTCCACAATTCTGATTACAATAAGAGAATCCTTTTCCTTCACCCTCTACTACAGGCAGAGTAGAACTCACTTGCCGTGTGAGTAAGTTAGTTTATTATTTTCAGAAGGTATCTTGGCCAGAATCTGCTCTGTAACCTCCAGGAAGTTTCCTCCACACCAAGCATGTTTGGCAAGGATAGTGGTTCCCCTGGCAACAACAGCAAAAAGAATGGCCATGGCTTCAATCTATCAAAAGGAAAAAAAGATACAGATTTAGAGTATTTCCCTGACATGATTTATCAAAATAAACTTACTATCACTTATCAACATCTACCTGGAGATAGTAAACTTAAAGTCATAGTCTTCTACATGCTTACATATAAAGAGACATACAAAGTTGTGTGAATACAGCCTGTTGAAATCCTTGCTTAGTATATACTAAGTTGATCTTCAGTATATGAAGGTAATTGAAAATGAAGCTCGATAAAGGGCAGGATGGGAGAGGGAGAGGGGAGGGCCACGGGAGGGAGGGTGGTTGGGGGGGGGGAAGCCACAACAATACAAAAGTTGCACTTTGTAAATTCACATTTATGAAATAAAAACCAAATAAATAAATATCATTGTTCAAAAAGTAAAAAAAAAAGAGAGACATACAAAGTACACACATACACACACACGTCATTAACAGGTACATTTAAAAACTATTCATCACAAACTGAAAAGCAATGACCATAGATAGCAAATGGACATAAAGACACAATAATCATTGAATGTAATAAACCCATCCTGAAAAATTATCCTAGAGAAATAGGTCAACAGAAATTAGATTGTACATATACAAGATAGTTATTAACAGTAATAGCCCATATTAAGTGCTTACTATGTACCAGGCACCATTTTAAGTATTTTGCAATTATTAGTTCATTTAATCCTCACAACTCAATGAGATCATACACTTTTAAAAAGATTTATGTATTTATTTTTGAAAGTCAGAGTTACACCGAGAGAGAAGGAGAGGCAGAGAGAGAGAGAGAGAGGTCTTCCATCCGCTGGTTCAGTCTCCAATTGGCCACAACGGCTGGAGCTGCGCTGATACGAAGTCAGGAGCCAGGAGCTTCTTCCGGGTCTCCTATGTGGGTGCAGGGGCCCAAGGACTTGGACTATCTTCTACTGTTTTCCCAGGCCATAGCAGAGAGCTGGACTGGAAGTGGAGCATCTGGGACTAGAACCGTCACCTATATGGGATGCCAGTACTGCTGGCGGCTTTACCTGCTATGCCACAGTGCCAGCCCTAATTATACATTATTTTGATACTCTTATTATAAATGTAGAAACTGAAGTATAGATAACTTAAGTAATTTGTCCAAAATCATAGAATTAGTGATAGAGTTGTGATTTAAACCAAGCAAATATGATTCTCAAAATAATCTTATCTCTAAACAGTACAGTGTCTTTAGTATGAAGGAATTATCCATCATAGAAAAAGAAAATAATTCAAACCTTTCAAGAGAAGCATGGTTTTGCAAATTTATAGTAAGATATTTCCTAAACAAAATATTATTAAAACAGCATAATAGGAGTTTAAGATAATTTCCTTATGTTTAGCTATTAATAAGTGCTGTTTTTTCCTACACATTGGCACATTTTCTCCCATTTGAGGGCATAAACATAAAAAAAAGAGATGAAAAATACCTTATTTATCTTCAATTAACTCTTCAACTTAATGTTGTATGTTTAGCTTTATTCAATAGACCACTGGTTCTCAAATTGGACTAAGAATATGAATCTTAGGTAGCAGAATGATAGTTGCTAAAAGTTCAAATTCTTGGCATCATCCTCTAAAATTCTGATTCTGTAGGCCTGAGGTGGTACTCTGGAATCTGTATTTAAAGGTTTATTTATTTTTTATTTGAAAGGCAGAGTCAAAGCAAGAGAGAGAGAGAGAGAGAGAGAGAGATCAATCTTCCATTCACTGGTTCACTTCCCAAATGGCCATAACAGCTGGAGCTGGGACAGGCTGAAACCAGGAGTCTGGAACTCCGTGCGGGTCCTCCATGTGGGCGGCAGGGGCACAAGCACTTGGGCCATATTCTGTTGGTTTCCCATACACATTAGCAGGGAGCTGGGTCAGAAGTGGAACAGCAGGGAATGGAACTGGTGCCCATATGGGGTGTTGGAGCTACAGCTGGTGGCTTAACCTGCTGCAACACAGTACTGCCCACTGAAATCTGTATTCAAAACAAGATTGTCGGCCGGCACCATGGCTCAATAGGCTAATCCTCCGCCTTGCAGCACCAGCACACCGGGTTCTAGTCCCGGTCGGGGCACCGGATTCTGTCCCGGTTGCCCCTCTTCCAGGCCAGCTCTCTGCTATGGCCTAGGAGTGCAGTGGAAGATGGCCCAAGTCCTTGGGCCCTGCACCTGTATGGGAGACCAGGAGAAGCACCTGGCTCCTGGCTTCGGATTAGTGTGATGCGCCGGCCGCAGTGCGCCGGCCATGGCGGCCATTGGAGGGTAAACCAACGGCAAAAGGAAGACCTTTCTCTCTGTCTCTCTCTCTCTCTCTCTCTCTCTCTCACTGTCCACTCTGCCTGTCAAAAAAGAAAAAAAAAACAAGATTGTCTGGATGCAAGTGATTCACACAACTATATTTTGTGTGAAACACAGCAGCAGACTCTAAAGTGTTTAAGGTCAGGGAACCTGCTGAGTCCTGATTGGAATCCCAGCACCAAAGGACAGCACACAGAACAAAGGGAAGTAATCTGTTTCTTGGGCTCAACTCCTCTTGCAGTCTTTTGTTCATTCTTGCTCTAGAAATGAGGCTGCTCCCAGGGTGATGTCTTCAGTCAATCTCTTTTTAGAATTCTCCTTACACATATGTAGCAAATTCTAGTTTCCAAATTACTGCCTCATACTTTATCTCCCTTGATTATGTAACATGTTTCAAAAATTGTTCTATTTCTTAAAATAATTGTCTACACATTGTGTCTGCTGCTCTTCCTCCTTTTAACTCTTCAACTTACTATAATCTGGCTTTCACCTTCAACACTCCAGAAAACTGTGGTTTCTGAGACCATCAACAGCCTGTGCTACAAAATGCAGCAGTCACTTCTCTATTCTCACCTTAGTTGACCTCTCAGGAATAATCAACATCACTGACAAATCCTTCTTGAAATACTCCTTAGGCCGGCGCCGAGGCTCACTAGGCTAATTCTCCGCCTTACGGTGCCAGCACACCGGGTTCTAGTCCCGGTCGGGGCGCTGGATTCTGTCCCGGTTGCCCCTCTTCCAGGCCAGCTCTCTGCTATGGCCCAGGAGTGCAGTGGAGGATGGCCCAAGTGCTTGGGCCCTGCACCCCATGATAGACCAGGAGAAGCACCTGGCTCCTGCCTTCGGATGGGCACAGTGCGCTGGCTGCAGCGCGCCAGCCGCGACGGCCATTGGAGGGTGAACCAGCGGCAAAAGGAAGACCTTTCTCTCTGTCTCTCTCTCTCACTGTCCATTCTGCCTGTCAAAAAAAAAAAAAAAAAAAAGAAATACTCCTATGTCTCTAGCTGCATTTTGTCTTGGCTGATTCTTCTTTCGCTACCTGACCTCCCTCGGGAATTCATTCTGCATCCTTTTAACCTCAAATGAGCTCATCTAAACCTGCCATTTTAAACATGATTTATTTGAAGACGCACTGCATACAGACAAAAAAATACTGTTAGATATAAAACACAAGTCATAACCAAAAGTTGAAGAAAAGACAGATGAATAAGGACCCACAAAGATGACTGAGGAAAACCAACTGGGAAAGTGAGAAAAGTCAGAAGAGTGTGGGAGCCCAAAAACCAAAGGGGAAAAACGCCTCAACAAAGAACAGACGTCTGCTCCTAGATGTGGTCACTCACACAGAGAATGAAGACTGTAAAAACAATAACTGAAATTTTATAAGTAAGTAGGTCACTGCTTAAGGTCAGAGACATAAAGTGGAGTGAAACAAAAATACAAAGAGGAACAGATAAGAAATATGGCCTCTTGAACAGATGAAAAAGTAGCAACCTCAGTCCCTGCCAAGCTCAAGTAGAAAACTGAACTTGGGAACAATTAGCATAAAAAGATCTAGCTGTTCTAGTGGACTGTAAATTCATTATAAACCAACCACCTGGGGTAATCCGTTACAATTTACATAATCTTAAATTATATTAATGGAGCATCTTGGGGTCAGTGTTGTGCTGCAGGTTAAGCCACTGCTTAGGATACCAGCATGCCATTTGAGCACTGGTTTGAGTCCCAGCTGTTCTGTTTCTGTTCCAGCTCCCTGCTAACATGCCTGTGAAAGCAGCATTAGTACTTGGGCTCCTTCCATGTACCCGGGAGACTTGGATGGAGTTTCTGGCTCCTGGCTTTGGCCTGGTTCAGCCCTGGCTGTTGTGGCCATTTGGGGAGCAAACCAGCAGATGGAAGAGCTCTCTTTCTCTCTCTCAAATAAATAAATAAATAAATCTTTTTAAAATAGGCTGTCTCAACTTCTTTTAGTACTATTGTTATTATATTCTGTGCTGGTTAGAACATATATGGAATATTGAATGCAACTCTGAGCATAACATTTTAAGACTGGACAGGCAGAGAACAGTATGGGTGAAAGACCAGGAGATTGTGTCACCTGAAGAATGGCTGCAGGAACTAGATATATTTGACATAAAAAGACCTAGAAGGAACATGACAATAGTTTTCAAATTTATATAAGGTATAGTTGCCTGGAACAGGTAGCATATTAATGAAAATATAACTATAATCAATGGCTATAACTTATAGGGAAGCAGTGTTTTCGTTCAATGAAAGCAATTCTCAATTGAAAAAATGACTGGTAAACATTAGTCACATAGCAACAAAACCTTTACTTTTCTTCTAGATGTCACTAACAGGAACTAGTTGTTAATTTTTATGAATATAAAGATAATACATTTCATGTATTTCATAGGTACAATTCTAAGATGATCATATCCCCCTCCTTCCTTTTTTTAAATTTTTGCAAAAAAAAAACCACATAATTTCTATCCACTCTATAGGCACAGGCTTAATGCACCACTAGCCATAATATTCAACAAGTAAAAAGTAGAAAGACCACAGTTCCACAGAATAAACAAGAGCTAAAAACAAATCAGAAGATGTCTGTTTAATTCCTATACTTTTTTAAAAAATATTAATTTACTTATTTGAACATCAGAGTTACACAGAGAAAAAAGGAGAGGCAGAGAGAGAAAGGTCTTCCAACCTCTGGTTCAGTCCGCAATTGGCCGCAACAGCCGGAGCCGCGCTGATCCGAAGCCAGGAGCCAAGAGCTTCCTCCAGGTCTTCCCATAAGTGTGCAGGGGCCCAAGGACTTGGGCCATCCTCCACTGCTTTCCCAAGCCACAATCGGAAGTGGAGCAGCCAGGCCTCAATCCAGTGCCCATATGGGATGCTGGCACCACAGGCAGTGGCCTCACCTGCTATGCCACAGTGCTGGCCCCTCATTCCTATACATTTTTTATATTCTATATTAACTACCACCTATCAGAGAAAACATGGTTTTTGTCTTTTGAATTCTTCTCTCCTATTTTGCTAAATATATCATCTATAATAGAGTGTCACCTGTCCCTACTGTAATTCTTTAGCAATATAATCTGTAACATTTTAATGGGCATTGTGATAACAGAGACAACTGTGGCAGCAGAAAGAACATTGTAAAGATCTGGCTCAAAGATTAGCAGTATGTGAATCCCATAATATGTTAAATAAACATAATATTCAAGAAAAGAATTGGGGGTAGGCATGGTAGTGCAGTGGGTTCAAATGTCACTTGTGGCACTGCATTTCATATTGGGGGGCCTGAGATTGAGTTCCATCTCTGCTTCTGATCCAGCTTCCTACTATTGGGCAATCTGGGAGGCAGCTGATAATATCTCATGTACTTGTGTTCTTTTCATTCATGTGGGAGACCTGGATGGAGTTCATGACTCCTGGCTTCAGCTTCGCCCAGCCTCAATTGTTGCAGGCATTTGGGGAATGAACCAGTGGATTTAAGAGTGAAATCTCTTTCTCTCTGTCTCTCTACCTTTCAAATAAATAAAAATAAATTTTAAAAAATCTGGTATTAGTTTTCTGTGGCTGCACTAAGTACTAAAAACTGGGTGGCTTGAAAAATAGAAATTTACGATCTCATAGCTCTGAAGGCCATAAATCCAAAATTAAGGTGTTGGCAGGGCCACACTCCCTCTGAAACCTGTAAGGGAACATCCTTTTTTGTTTTTTTCCTTCTTTCTAGTTTCTGGTATTTTGCTGGCAATATTTAGTGTTCTTTTGGCTTGCAGCTGCAGCACTTCAAATTCTGCCTCTGGTATCCCATCGTGTTCTCTCTGTATTTGTGTCTTCACATAGCATTTTGTCTGTCTCTTTTTATAAAGACACCAGTCATACTGAAGCAAGAGCCCACTCTATTTCAGCATGACCTCATTTCAGCTTACATCTGCAAAGATTCTATTTTCAAATAAAGTCCCATTTTCAGGTACTGGGAGCAGGACTTAAACACAGCTTTATGGAGGGCATAATGTAATATACAACAAACTCCTGCTTTAGAAATTTACTATTCCTCCTAACTCAATCCTATTCTCTCCTTTCCATATACATTACCCCAACTTGCCTTCCTCTCGCTCCAAAACATCTATCCTATCTTTGTCTTCACTAATATTAGAGGAAGGTCCTTAGAGATATGGGCCATAACGGCAATCTACAATGGTTTGGAGTTAGAAAAGCCTGTTTCTACTGTGTTAAGGTTCCAAGAAAAAGGAATTTTTTTTCCACAAACTGGGATTGTTTTAAAGGCTACTGGAGGAATCCAATTGAGAATTCTAGATGTAGTTTTTTTTTTTTTTTAATAAAAGAGTTATTATAGGGGCTGGCACTGTTGCATAGTAGATTAAATCTCTACCTGCAGAGCTGACATCCTGCCAGTTCGAGTCCCAGCTGCTCCTCTTCTGATCCAGCTCCCTGTTTATGGCCTGGGAATGCAGTGGAAGTTGGCCCAAGTGCCTGGCCCCCTGTACCCACATGGGAGACCTGGAAGAACCTCCTGGCTCCCGGCTTCAGATTGGCCCAGTTATAGCCATTGTGGCCATTTGGGGAGTGAATCAGCAGATGAAAGACTTCTCTCTGCCTCTACCTCTCTCTGTCTATAACTCTGCCTCTCAAATAAATAAATATATCTTAAAAAAAGTTATTATAAATTGTGGAGAAGGCTTTGTAATCTACCAAATTAAAAGGTTAATAATGTGCTACTGGTTGACATAACAATGTAGATGTCATGGATAACATTATTGATAGAGAAAAATGCATACAGATTTCCAAACAATAAGCTTACAAAAGAACTTTGAGAATATGCTCATTTATAAGTAACTGCATTAGTCCATTTTTTCAATAACAAAATACCAAAGGCATGCTGTTCTATAAAGAAAAAGGTTTATTTTGGCTTATAGTTCTAGAAGTATAAAGTCTAGGGGGGGCCTCATCTGGTGATGACCTTTTTACTGGTAGTCTTGAGGTAGTACAGAACATAACATGAGAAGAGACAGAGAGTGTTCATGTTTGCCTGTTTCTTCCTCTGCTTATAATCATGGCAGCTCCAACCTAATGATCTTATCTAATCCTAATCACTTCCCAAAGGCCCCATCTCTAAACAACATAGTTGGATTAAGTTTCCAGTCTCTCAATACCTCACAATGGGGACTGAATTTCAACACATGAAGCCTTGGAGGACACTCAAAATATATCTCAACCTTAGCAGTAAGAGACTGCAAGTATAAAATAATTTAGTATCAAAATAACAAGGGCACAAATGTTTTTTCTCAGTGGAAGCATCTTCAAGTACAGGTTGAAGACAGTTTTAGGGAACTGAGTATAGGGAAAGGCCAAGTCAATGTTCCTCATACTCAAATCCATGTGTTCTGAGAAATTTTTAAATTCCATATTTTTATTTTGAAAACACTAAAGTATATAAAGAATATTCTAGATAATTTGCATGAATATCTTATAAATGAGCAAAAGTACACAAGTCAGTGATGTATTTACATTCATGTTTAGGAATGCATAAATGCCAAGAAAGTCTCTAAAATGACAGTGCTATACTCCTATTGTGTTTTTAATTTATTATAAAGACAAAATTTGTCTTTTACAGTAACAATTTACAATTGAAAAATATCTACATGGACTAAGACCTGAAGAATTGAGACTTCTATCTGCCATTCTGAAAATGACAGTGTGGCAGAATAACATTAACATGTAAATCATCTCAGGCTAAGAAGAAAATAATACTCAAAGATCTGTTTGTACCAAGTGGAAATCAAATGATAGCATAACATGCTGTATGAATAAGTGAAAGAATTAACTCATTGCACATAGTAATAGTCGATGCGAAATTAAAAGATTCTGAATCATTACTTACTTAAAGGATATTATTATGTTAATTATTGCAGCAGTTCATAAGAACTGTTTCATAGGAAATACACAATGGAAAATGTTTCCACCCCAGTATCATAAGCATACTGGCTTATTAAATAAAAGAAAGAGGTTGTGTAAGGTGATCAGGAGACATGGGAACTCATTTTAGGAGGGAGATGTGGAATAAGAGAAGGCACAGGGGTAAGAACAACTGAAGAAGGTAAATAAACTAGCCTGATATAATGGAATGCTCCACAACCTGTGAATGAAAAGGTTAAGGGATAAGGCTGATGACCTTACACAAAGAAGGCCTTGCATAAATCAGGTCATTTGAATGTTATCAAAATAGTCTTTCTATTTCTGTTCAACATGTAGGTACTGAAAGTTTACTGTATGACAGCCAAAGCAGTACACATTGGAGATACAAAGCTGAGGAAGAAGAGACTTCTATACTCAATGGAGTCATAGTACAGTGGCGGCAGACAGACATAAACATATACATCCAATAGAGTGTGATGAACAAATAATCTAAAGATGTCTCAAATTGTTCAAGAGATTTCTGAAAGGAATTCCTATGTATCAGGAGGAATTTCCTTAGTATACTCTCAGGATTATTTCTCCATGGAAAAGAGGTCAAAGTGCTATTTTACCCTCACTTTCCTAGTGCTCAGCCCAGTGCCTCAAATTTTTGCTTAATAAATGAGTATATTTTGAGATGGAGAACAAATTTATATTAAGGAGGACTTTGAAAGAATAATTTCACTTCCAAATTATCTCCCTAAGTCAGATAATGCAGTTGAACTGATAGTAATGCAATCCTTAACTCTTTTGTCTTGGTCTTAAGAGGAAATAAGCCAATGACAAATAAACCACAAATTTTAATGTAATAACGTTGGAGGAAACAGAAAACAAAGAACAAAGATTGCTATGATAGACAAGGGAAAAGGTGTTTTAAAAAGTTAGATCAAGACTATTCTTGTTGGTACTACAAATATTCTTTTTTGAGAATTCCAAGACACAATCCAATCCCTTTGACTTTATTAGGATAGAATCCAATCCTGTCAAGTCAATCATCTGCTTTATTTTGCATTTACCAAGATATAACATCATCTTAATTGTCTTCTTACCCCCACCCTCAAAGCATGTAAATTTTTGGGAGTACTGACCTATGTCTTCTTTGCAGCTGTAACTCCCGTATTTACAAGTGTGTCTAGCATATATGAGCTGTTCAAAAACTATTTGTTAAATAATCTCATATGACTAGATTTGTTCTGTTACAACTATTCAAATGGAAAGAATGTCCCAAACCTGACAATATTCTCTAGGATCAAAGATGGGCAAATGGAGGTACAGGTGGTTGGGAGCAATTAATTAGACAGAAAGAAAATGACTCGGCAATTGATTGTGGGAGTAATGGGAGAGGGAAGAGTATACTGTATGATCAGAGTTTGGTAAATATTGTTTGTTAATAAAAATAACACTAATCTGTAGCTCTGATACTGAGGAAATAGGTGTGAGCGGAGAAATAGCTCCTATCCAGCTGAGAAAGGAGAGGTCAATAATGGTGGGTGGAAGAAAGATGCACAGGGGGCTAAGAACCCACAGAGGAGCGTGAACAGCCAGAAGTAGGAAGCAAAGGAGAATATGACGTCATCGGCCAAAGGCGTCAAGTCTCGGGCGATCTCTGGGGATTCAAAAGCTACAGAAAGGTCTTGCAGAATGGGTACTAAAGAAAAGTTAGCATTTTCCTCTACTTTAACGTCACCTTAAGTGACGCATTGTGATACTCTGTAACTCGAGGCCTTTTCAGAGATAGAAAAAGCATTCCGGCAAAACTGGACCTGCCCAACAATTCGAACTGTCAACATTAGAGAAATCCAAGTCACCCTTGCGCTGCCTCCTCGCTCCCCCACCACCTTTTCATCAACAGCTCTGCGCTCCCTCCGCCGATGTCTCCCCGCCTCCCTCAGAGTGAGACCTGCTCCATTTACCTGTCTTGGCACCCTTTGTGGGCACACGGGCTCAGGACCAAGGGGCTCAGGTCAGCGTTGGGTCGCCGATTGCCCGCTCCCAGAGAAGGTTGTGACGAGACGCCGCTTACTTCCGCGTAAAGCGCCACGCCTAGCGTGGCCTCCTGGGAGTGTGAGTGCTCCTCCAATGGGCGCAGGCGGTGGGGCGGGGCCTGCTGCGTTCCCAGTCACCGGCCCTTCCCAGGAGCCGTACTGCATTTCGGGAGTGGTAGTTCCCATTGGCGTAATCCCGAGTCTGTGACACAGTCAACAACTCTCCTCGTAAATAACGTTAAATGCTATACAAGGATGCAGGAAAACTAGAGGATACAGGACTACAAAAACAATATACCAGCACTGTGTGGGCAGGATAAATGAATTGTCGAGCTTGCTCCGCCATCTCCCAGCTTTGTCTCAGCAGATTAGCATTATCGCCTATTAATTTACAAACAAAATAGAATTCATCTGACAGAACTCTCCACTTTCGCCGTGAAAATTTTCTAACTTTCTTAGACCCGTCACCAATCCTCTTTCCCCTACTTTTGCAATAACAATAATAAACTACCTTCATTTAATCTAAGACCGCCGTCTTACATCCCTATTCGTTCTTCCCAGGTCAGAGTCTAGCTTCTCAATGGTGAACCCTTCCTTCTCATGACTCAGCGGCTCCGGGCTTACTCGCTCTTTATTGTCAGCATATTTTCTCTCTTCTGAAACAGTCCGCAGTCACTTCTCTCAGTCTCACAGCCTCAGCCAGACTTAAGCCAGTGGCTTTTCTCCCATCTCTCCATTCCTGCCAAAATTATTTGTGGTATTGCTAAGATAAATACTTTGTGGCCATTGCCATACTTCTGCTCTCCAACATTTAACAATAATTATTTCCTCCGTTTTGAAGTCCCCTGGTCTCTTAGCTTTTCCTAAGATATCACTCTCTTCAGGATCCCCTCTCACTTCCGTGGCAGCTCTTCATTTTCCTTTGTAATGTTCTCATGGCATAGGGCTGTGCCCTACACTCTATCACTCCTCACACTCTTCCTGTTGGTATTAACCATTACCATTGCTTAGGTTGTAATCTGTATAGTGATGATTCCCACATAAAGGAAACCCAGACAATACTCTTGTAATTCTGTCAACTATTTAATGGCAGCTGGGAATCTCTTTCAGCCACCTAAAACTTAATATAGTCCCCAATTCACCTAATACATTCCTGTTTTCTTTTTTTCCCTAACCTGCATCCTTTCAGTGCCCACACCAGAAAGCTGGGTATCATCTTGAATGTTGTTACTCCTTCAAAGCTCACATCTAAACAATAAGTAAGCCATAGTAATTCTTTTGTTTTGTTTTGTTTTTGACAGGCAGAGTTAGATGGTGAGAGAGAGACAGAGAGAAAGGTCGTCCTTCTGTTGGTTCATCCCCTAAATGGCCGCTACGGCCGGTGTGTTGCGGCTGGTGTGCTGTGGCCAGCACACCACGCTGATCCGAAGCCAGGAGCCAGGTGCTTCCTCCTGGTCTCCCATGCGGGTGCAGGGCCCAAGCACTTGGGCCATCCTCCACTGCCTTCCCGGGCCACAGCAGAGAGCTGGACTGGAAGAGGAGCGACCGGGACTAGAACCTGGTGCCCATATGGGATGCCGGCGCCGCAGGCGGAGGATTAGCCAAGTGAGCCGCGGCGCTGACTTAAGCTGTATTAATTCTGTCTCTTAAATATCTTGTCTCACTTGTCAGTTTCAGTTTTTCTCAATTTAAAATGAGAATCATAGTAGTATCAAAGATCGTCACAGTGATTAATGATCAATATTGCAAGGCAGAGTATATAAAGCAGTCAGGGACAGTTTATTGAGCAGGTGTTATTTTTGTCATTAGTTATCCTTCATTGTGTCTTCATTAGGTCATAATGACAGCTAACATTTACTTTTATTTAATTTAGATGTAAAGAAAAGGAAAAAAATGAGGAATTGTGAAATGTTTTGTGCATGTTACCTCACTTGATTCCTCAGAACTTTTCCAAGCACTGGAAAATGTACTGGTCATGAGGCACTGTGTACATTGTTATGCTCTAACATATGCAGTATATACCAAATTTCGTTTATTGTGTTCATCTCTGGATAGATTATAGGTGAACTAAAGTACATTCAGAGAATTGTGACTAAAATAAATTGGGCACTGGAAATCAGGAATAATATTTCTGTACCCATAGTATCTCCTTCACATACTCTTTACCTCCACTTCCATTCCTCATGACTTTAGATTATTCTAAGACAAAATCTGACCGCTTTGCAATCCTGCTTAAAATCTTCATTGGATCCTCATTATATAGAAGATAAAGTCTAAGGTGCTCACAAGACATCCAGGACTTTTCATGATCTGATCATTCTCTACCTCTCCTGCTTCAAATTTTGCTTTCCCCACCACATACCCTATGTTTAAGCCTGTTCCTGTATGGTGGCTGTGATGGTTTTGTGTCAACTTCACTATGCTACAGGGTGCCTACATTGAACATCAATTTTGGGTGTGTCTGTGAAGATGTTTCTGAATGAAATTAGTATTTTAATTGGTGGACTCAGTAAAGTGAGTGAGCATCATTTACTCCATTGAGAGAGGGCCTGAACAAAAGGAGGAAAAGAAAGAATTTGCCCCCCCTTCTGTATCACTGCTTCATTTGGGACATCTTAGTTCATCTTCTGCATTTGGGCTGGGCTTTATACATGTAGCTCAATAGTTTGGTATTACTTACAGGTTTTTGTAGAAGCACTTTTATCAGGCTAAGGAATATACTTTTTTCTGTTATATTTATCGTCATTATTCCTCAGTACTTCCTTTCCTTTGTTATTAATTTCTTTTTCTTTTTGTAAGATTCCTATTGTCTAGATATCAGTACATTGGTACATCGAATTCAATTGCTGACATCTCTTAGGTTTTTTTAGATTTTATTGATTTATTTATTTGAAAGTCAGAGTTACACAGAGAGAGGAGAGGCAGAGAGAGAGAGAGAGAGGGAGAGAGAGAGAGAGAGGTCTTCCATCCGCTGGTTTACTCCCCAATCGAGCACAAAGGCTGGAGCTGCGAAGGCTGGATCCGAAGCCAGGAGCCAGGAGCCAGGAGCCAGGAGCCAGGAGCTTCTTCTGGGTCTCCCACTTCGGTGCAGGGGCCCAAGGACTTGGGCCATCCTCCACTGCCTTCCCAGGCCATAGCAGAGAGCTGGATCAGAAGTGGAGCAGTTGGGACTAGAACCGACGCCCATATGGGATGCTGGCACTTTAGGCCAGGGCATTAACCCACTGCGCCACAGCACCAGGCCCAGGTTTGGTTTTTATATATATGTTTTTGGTCTCTCTCTCTCTCTCTCTGTCTCTCTCTCTCTCTTTTTTTTTTTTTGCATTCTAGGAGAATTCCTCATTCTTATCTTCCAATTCACAGATTGACTTTTTTTAGTTGTTTGCATTATCCCATTTATCTTGATCTTCATTATTTCCATATTATTTCAAAGGCAGAGAAAGAAGGAGAGAGACACAAAGAGAGATAAAGAGACCAAGAGAGATACTTGATCAGTTTGTTCACTTCCCAAATACCCCAACAGCAGGGGCTGGACCAGGCCAAAACTAGGAGCCTGGAACTGAAACCAAGTTTTCCAACGTGAGTGAGAAAGACCTAAGTACTTGAACCATTATCTACTGTCTTCCATGGTATGCATTAGCAGGAAGCTAGAATCTGAAGTGGAGCTGGGATAAACCCAGGCATCTCAAACAGTGCCAAATGCCTGCCAGAATCTTTATCTTTTTTAATTTATTTTATTTTTTTGACAGGCAGAGTGGACAGTGAGACAGAGACAGAGAGAAAGGTCTTCCTTTTGCCGTTGGTTTACCCTCCAATGGCTGTGCCACGGCCGGCGTGCTGCGGCCGGTGCATCGTGCTGATCCGAAGCCAGGAGCCAGGTGCTTCTCCTGGTCTCCCATGCGGGTGCAGGGCCCAAGCACTTGGGCCATCCTCCACTGCACTCCCTGGCCATAGCAGAGAGCTGGCCTGGAAGAGGGGCAACCGGGACAGAATCCGGTGCCCCGACCGGGACTAGAACCCGGTGTGCCGGCGCCGCAAGGTGGAGGATTAGCCTATTGAGCCGCGGCGCCGGTTGGAATCTTTATCTTTTATGTGATCTTTCATTTCATTCTTTTTATGTTGTCTTACTTTTGTATCATATTGCTAACATCTTCTCTTACATGTTATTGTATATCTATTATGCTTATTTTAAATTCGTAGTATTCCTAATTTTAGTAGTTATGCTTCTAGTAGAGTCTGAAATCTAGATTTTCTTTTGGAATACCTATGCTTCTTCTTTATATTGTTGGCCTTTGAGCCTATATTATATCTAGGTTGCTTCAAAATGGCCAAAGTTAAGACCTGTGTCAGCTACAAGGAGGTGGGTAAGTAGAAGGAGGTGTAATGACCCCGAGGGTGAAGAGTTTATAAAGCACTAGAAGTCTGATTATCATTCTCACCCAATATGACACCTCCTCAATTCAAAGCTTTATCTTCAACCTCCCAGGAAGAAGCCTTAGAATAAAATACACATAATATTGTATTCTACTGACTTTAAGGTTAATTTACTTTCACAGCGATTCTGTGCTTCATTGATTTTACTTTCAATACTACCTGTGCCAGAAGTATGAGTTATTTATTTTAAATACAACTATATGTTTATTGAAACTTGTTACATTATTTTGAAATGTTATTTGTTTGAAGAGGAGAGAGAGAGAGAGAGAGAGAGAGAGAGAGAGAGAGAGAGAGAGAGGTTCTATCTGCTGGTTCACTCTCCAAATGTCTGCAACAACTGAGCCAGCCGGAAGCCAGGAGCCAAGAGCTCCATCTGGATCTCCCATATGGATGGCAGAGACCCAAATACTTGAGCCATCATCTGCTGCCTCCCAGAGTGCACATTAGCAGGAAGCTGAATCAGAAGAAAAGATAGGACTCAGTTCCAGGCATTCCCATATAAGATATGGGTGTCCCAAGCAATGGCTTAACTGGCTGTGCCACAACGCTTTCCCTGAAACTTATTTTAAACCAAGGCAGAGAACATACTCCTAAAGTTAGAGCAGTAAAGTATAAAACTTCCTCCCTCTGGAAGTAAGCTCTCTCACTACAACTTTGGCAGTTTCCTCAACTTCCCTATTTTTATACTCCAATATTGAACGTTAAAAAGCTTTTTAGTTTTAAGGAAGGAAATTGTAATTTACAACTGCCTTCTAGGAAGTATAGATCTTGTTAAATAAAAATGAAACAAGGTATTTTTTCTGACCTCATTGATAGCTTTGGATATACAAAGGTCAGAATGGAGTGGATTTTGGAAGTAAAAGCCAGGGATCTTTAAGAAAGGTACTCACCTGTGGAACAATAAATTTTTGTTGGAGATGTGGGTTCATGTAGAAATCCAGAGGTTCTATTCAAATCACATAGTTGGATTCACGCGAAGGACAGTGGTACTAGACAAACAAAACACTATTCACTACAGCTGAATTGCTTGTTCTTCATTTTTTATTTTTTGATAAGCAGAGTTAGACAGTAAGAGAGAGAGAAAGAGACAGAGAGAAAGGTCTTCCTTTCCGTTGGTTCACCCCCCCAAATGGCCGCTATGGCCAGCACGCTGCAGCCGGCGCTCTGCGCCAATCCGAAGCCAGGAGCCAGGTGCCTCCTCCTGGTCTCCCATGCAGGTGCAGGGCCCAAGCACTTGGGCCATCCTCCACTGCCTTCCCGGGCCACAGCAGAGAGCTGGACTGGAAGAGGAGCAACTGGGACAGAATCCGGCGCCCCAACCAAGACTAGAACCCGGTGTGCTGGCGCCGCAGGCAGAAGATTAGCCAAGTGAGCCGTGGTGCCGGCTGTTCCTCATTCTTGACTACTTTATTTTTTATTGGGGGTGTTTGTCTTATGCATTTGTAAGAATTTGTGCATGAGTTTATCCTGTATGCACAAATGTCTATTTAGGGTATTGTTAATATTTTAGTTTCGTTACAATATTTCAAAGAAATCTTAAATTTTATGCATTTTTGCCTTTTCCTTGTTTATTAGGGTAAAAGACCTTTATATATAGTTAGTTTCCAATATTTTTCCTAATTTTTTAAAATGTTGAACTTTTATATATATCTAATATATTTTGATGTACACTTACAAGGAAATGGTCAAACATTTTTACTATAGTTTATTAAATAACATTCTTTTTCATCTTGTTTGAAATTATATACTTTATTATATAGCAAATACTTGTGTATAACTGTGCCTATTTCTTCCATTCTGTTTTTTGTTTTTATTCCTTCACTGGCAACAAGTATTTTAATTATTGTAGCTTTATGCTGTTTTAATATCTGAAAGTGCAAATCACCCCCTGGTATTCTTCTCAAAATATTCTTGGCTAATTTTGTGCATGTTTTACATATGAATGTAGGGATAATTTTATCAGGTCCTTCCCTCCAAGTAATCCCATTGGGATACAAATAGAAACTGTATTAAACCTAAAAATTAAATTGGGGAGAATTAAAAACCTTTGACATTAAAACCTTATGACATTTCTTCTTTTAGGAACACAGTACTTTTGTCCATTTATGCAAATATTAAAAGTCCGTCAGGCTGGCTCTGTGGTGTAGTGGGTAAAGCCACTGCCTGCAGTGTCGCCATCCCATTTGGGTGCCAGTTCGAGTCCCAGCTGCTTCATTTCTGATCCAGCTCTCTGCTATGGCCTGGGAAAGCAGTAGAAGATGGCTCAAGTGATTGGGCCCCTGCACCTGCGTGGGAGACCCAGAGGAAGCTCCTGGCTCCTGGCTTCAGATCGGCAAAGCTCCAGCTGTTGCAGCCATCTGGGAAATAAACCAGTGGATGGAAGACCTCTGTCTCTCTCTCTCCGCTTCTGCCTCTCTGTAACTCTGCCTTTCAAATAAATAAATAAATCTTTTTTGTTTTAAAAAAAGTCTCTCAGTAAGTTTTTTTAAAATGTCTTAAATTGTGTTTTATCTTATTATTTTGAAAAAATTTTAAAATTGTTTTTTCATGTTAATGTGATATTAATACAAAGAGAACAAATTCAGTCTTCGCTAAGGTTTAAGGTACTAATGTA
This sequence comes from Lepus europaeus, assembly GCF_033115175.1. Classification (NCBI taxonomy): domain Eukaryota; kingdom Metazoa; phylum Chordata; class Mammalia; order Lagomorpha; family Leporidae; genus Lepus; species Lepus europaeus. Next base: position 4,941,054 of record NW_026909158.1, on the reverse strand, counting down.
CATTTCCTAATATGGTATAGCTATTTGCTTTGCATTGTATTGTCTTGTTTCTGAAGGAGCTACTTTTTGAGCAAATGTTCTAAATGGTTATTGTTTGTTTATTGGAAAGCTACAGATTTTAAATTTTGTTTATAATACTTTACTAAACACTCTTGTGACTTATAATAGTTTTTCAGTTAGCTTCTTTGAAATTTTCAAAATCAAATAGACAACAGTGAATTTTATAAATATTCTTACAGTATTTGGTAAACTTTATTTCTTTGTCTTATTTTATTGCATTGAAAAGAACTTTTAGGGGCCATTGCCTGCAGTGCTGGCATCCCACTTGGGCACCAGTTTGTGTCCCGATGGCTCCACTTCCAATCCAGCCCCCTTCTAATGTGCCTGGGAAAGCAGCAGAAGATGGCCCAAGTGTTTGAGTCCCTTTTGCTCCTGTAGGAGACCTGGAAGAAGCTCCAGGCTTTGGCTTGGCCAAGCCCTGGCCATTTGGAGAATTAACCAACAGATGGAAGCTCTCTCTGTCTCTGTCTCTCTCTCTCTCTCTATGTAGCTCTGCCTCTTTAAATTAAAAAAAAAAACAACACTTTTAAACCTTGTCATATTGGTAGTGGTTATCTTTGTCTTGGTTCTAAGAATTAGTTCTAATTACAAATAGTCTTTATCATGCTAAAATGAAATATACTTTTAGTGTAATTTCTCAAGTTTTTTTAAAAAAAACTGATTATCATGCATTTTTACCAAATAAATTTTTGACATCTTTTACAATTGGGAAATATTTCTTTTTTTTTTTTGACAGGCAGAGTGGACAGTGAGAGAGAGAGACAGAGAGAAAGGTCTTCCTTTTGCCGTTGGTTCACCCTCCAATGGCCGCCGCGGTTGGTGTGCTGCGGCCGTCGCACCGCGCTGATACGATGGCAGGAGCCAGGTGCTTATCCTGGTCTATCATGGGGTGCAGGGCCCAAGCACTTGGGCCATCCTCCACTGCACTCCCTGGCCACAGCAGAGAGCTGGCCTGGAAGAGGGGCAACCGGGACAGAATCTGGCGCCCTGACCGGCACTAGAACCTGGTGTGCCGGCGCCGCAAGGCTGAGGATTAGCCTAGTGAGCCGTGGCGCCAGCCAACAATTGGGAAATATTTCTTTTTTTTAAATTTTATTTAATGAATATAAATTTCCAGTGTACAGCTTATGGATTACAATGGCTTCCCCCTCCATAACTTCCCTCCCACCCACAACCCTCCCCTCTCCCGCTCCCTCTCCCCTTCCATTTGCATCAAGATTCATTTTCAATTCTCTTTATATACAGAAGATCAATTTAGTATAAAGATTTCAACAGTTTGCACCCACATAGAAACACAAAGTGAAACATACTGTTTGAGTACTAGTTATAGCATTAAATCAAAATGTACAGCACATTAAGGACAGAGATCCCACATGAGGAGCAAGTGCACAGTGGCTCCTGTTGTTGACCCAACAAATTGACACTCTAGTTTATGGCGCCAGTAACCACCCTAGGCTGTCGTCATGAGTTGCCAAGGCTATGGAAGCCTTCCAAGTTCCCCGACTCTGATCATATTTAGACAAGGTCATAAAAGACAGAGTGAGGATAGTAACCAATGATCCTAAGAGTGGCATTAACCAGGTTTGAACAATTATACAGCATTAAGTGGGGAAGAGAACCATCAGTACACACAGGTTGGGAGTAGAGCCATTGGTGGTAGAGTAGAGGTTATGATTACAAAGGAATAAGGCCCAAGTGCGCTAGACAGGGTCTAGAACAAAGGACGGAGTCATTATTAGAGGAGCTAAGAAAGGTGCTGTCTAAGCTACAATTAAGTTTTCTGATTGAGAGGCAAATAGAACCTGATAGAAGGGGCTTGATAATAATCTGGTGGGCTTTAGGCCTTGTAAGTTAAGAGGCCCAGACCTATCTATCTCTTCACATGGGGTATATCCTAAGGGAGGTGTGAACCTCCTAGGGGAAGGCACTCTGTTGACTTTCATTACTTAGCTGGCCTGGGAGGAGAGCTGGCCAGGTAAAGGCAGGGGGCATCTCTAACAAGAAATTTACAGTTCTGCCTGCAATGTTGCTGGCCCTACTTGACCATCCCCTCAGCTGCAGTGGTCACTTTGGAAGTTGGGCTGAGTGAAGGGCTTTTCAGCTTAGAGCCAATAAGATCTGTGGCTCTGACCTGGGCATCCTTCGACTCCAGGGCAGGTCCATTTCCAGTGATCCAACTCTTGGCAGAGCTGCCAGGGCTCTTCACAAGCTGACTTCTGCTGAAGCCCAGGCTTACCACATTGAAAGCCACTGCAGTGGACTGGCCTGTTGGGTCTCCTTGAGGGCAGATCACCGTACAGATCAGCCATTAATAGGCCTGCCACCCATTGCTTCTGATGCCTAGCTTTCTTTTCCTCCTGGTTTGTGTTCAAGCAGACCAGAGGATGCAAGTCAAGGGAGTGCCCGTGTCCCATCTCTAATCTTCGGTGGCCTGAACTACAAGTCTATAGTCACAGGCATGTTCTGTAGTAGTTTTTCTAAGGTAGACAATGCCCATGAGGAAAATTATATTCTCACTTTAAAACTTTCTTTCCCTTTGGTCTGAAAGGGAGGTTTTTTCTACTTACTGTATACTTTGCTGATGGCGAAGTGAATCTAGCTATGAGATTATTATTTAAGTTCTTATTTTGGCTATGCTATTACAGAAAAATGTTAGCCATCTCTTTTATAAGGTCTAAAAATTAAATTGTGCGTTCTACAGATTCCTTCATAATAGAATTCTTTTCCTACCTTGAAGAGAATAGAGAAATGAAAGAACAAGTTGGACTTAGAATAGAGAAATGAGGGAGCAAGTCCTAGATCGCTTGCTGACAATAGCAATATCACATGAATACTTAGCAAACAGTTTCAACCATTAGATAACAACTTAAGAAAACATTTACCAGAAGGTCCAATGCCTTCTATAAATTTTAAGAATCATGTATTTGGAAACACCTCTTAAATATCTAACATGGTGTAGTTGGTTTAACCAGTAAACTTAAGCACAACCATATAAAATGTTTTTAGTTTCTTTCTACCAACAAGTTTAAAACATATGATACACAGATTCAGATCACACAAATTAAAATGTATCTTTGATTGATTTTAGCAGCTTAAATTTATGGACAATCTTATCTATAAGCCATTTAAAATAAAATTCTTAATAAAATTTCCCCATGTGGACATACAATATGTACACACATATAATATAGCATAATAGACCAATATAGCAATTTTAATAATAGCTTTTAAAATCTTTAACTCTTTTTGTAGATTGCCAATTGATTTGAATTGCTTTTTGTTTTTAGTAACCTCATTAACCATACTTTCTCTCAGTTGGTACTGTTAATACATTATTGGCTTCATCTGTTTACAGAGCCATCCCAAATTACTGAATACAATAGAAGTGGCTGGAAAAAGTTCATAGGAACCTATAGGAGGACAGCTAAACACAGAACCAACAACACTTTAGTTTTATGAGCAGCAAATCATATATAACTGTGGATGACAAAAGACTTTAAGTCGCCATGTTTAAAATTATAAACTCATCAAAAAAATTATAAACTCATCAACCAACAAGAGGCACTTGCTTACTTCACAGTATTTTTGAAAGCACCTGTAGGATTTTACAAGTATTTAACCCTTTAGGCCTCTGGGGCTTTCTCATTAAGATAACTATATGTCTAGTAACACAAGATCATTAGGCTTTTTAATTCTCAAACATTTGTATTAATAGCATTTTCCATTATAGAAACTTAAAGTTTGGTACCACATCACATCTTGACAGTACTTCTAATATAATCCAAATAGCCTGATTAGTTGGTGTCTCTATAAGATGAGAGACATAGGTCCTTCGATTTTTTCAGTTGGGCCCAAACTGGAAAAACCAAAGTCCAAGATTTACTGGAAATTTTAGAGACCAGATTGTTTGAAACTTTGATTTTTTGAATGCCTGCCCAGAATGCCAAGAAGGCTCAAAATCCAAAATATTTTGTTGAAATAAGATTCCTTAAAATCATGACATAGCATAGACCAAATTTGATCATTGTTACAAGGTGATTATTCAAATCTTTGAAAATAAGCACATATTTAAATAACCCATAGCTCTTAATAAAAATTCAGCTGTTTTTGAACAATTAGAATTTAACAGACATCAAGAGAACATAATAGATTACTTTAACACATTGCTTTAACAGAGCATCAGAGTTTAATTCTATTTCAAAGAGAAATTGAGCTTCCTGTGATCTTTTGCAGTGAGGTTTCCTTCCTTTACCTTCTTTCATATTGGTGACCATGTTTCTGTGTTTCTGTGTGTAACACATCTTTAAGCATCTTTTGCAGGGCAGGATAATATTTCTAAACATATTAATGTGATGATTTATGTTACAAATTTCCTAGTATTGAATCATTTTTTCCTGGTATAAACATTACTGGGCTATGCTGTATTTAGCTTGCTAACATTTAAATTTTTAAAAATATCATTCATTTATTTATTTGAGAGAGACAGAGAGAGATATATATATATATAGATAGAAGGAGCTCCCATCCTCTGGTTCACTCCCCAGATGCATGCAATGACTGGATTGGCTAGGCCAAAGCTGGGAGCCAGGAACTCAATCTAGGTCTTTCACATGGGTGGTAGAAATCCAATTATTTGAGCCATTGCTGCTGCCTCCTAGGGTCTGCATTGGCAGGAAGCTAGAATCTGGGAAAGACCCAGGTATCAGACCTGGATACTTTGGTGTGTAACATGGACATCTTAGGATAAGTGCCCACCCCTGCTAGCATTTTTTAAAAAAGATTTTAGTCTAGGAGTGGACATCGTGGTATAGCAGGCCAAACCACTGCTTGGGACATCCATGTCCCATATCACAGTGCCAGTTAGAACTAGCTACTCCAGTTCTGATCCAGTTTCCTGCTAACGCACCTGGGAAAGCAGTGGATGATGCCCCAAGTACTTGGTTCCCTGCCATTCATGTGGGAGACCCAAATGGAGTTTCTGGCTCCTGACTTGAGCCTGGCCCAGCCCTGGCTGTTGCAGGCATTTGGGGAGTGATCCTGTGGATAGATTTTGTCTATCCCGCATTTTGCTTTTCAAATAATAAAATATATGTTTTAATTTTAATTTTGGTATTCATTTCATAGAAAATCAGGGTGTTATCTGTTGGTTTAAGTGTTCAGGAGCCATTAAAATATTATAATATCCATTCCATGGATGCTTGTAATAATTTACCTGAAAATCCCTTATTTTCCATAAACTAAATTTATTTCATGTTTCTTGATCTACCCAGATTTATTTCTCCTAAAATCAGTTTTGGTGTCATTTTCATAGGTAATATTTTCATCAATATCTTAGAATTATTACATTATATTATTATATTAGCTTTTGTTACTACAACAAAATACCTAGGGAAAGCTGCTTATGAAGCAAGGATGTTTATTTTGGCTCACAGTTTTGAAGTTTCACAGTCTAAGACTGGATGGACTCACTGGTCTGGGCAACTGGTGAGGCAGGAGGATCACAGTGGTGGTGTGTGTGTGTGCAAAGGAACAGTCATATGGTAAGCCAGAAAACCAAGAAATTGGGACTGACTCAAACGTTTATAATCAACACACTCATGGCAATGACCTTCCAAGTGCATTCTCCCAGTGACCTAAGGACTTCCTATTGGGTCCACCTTCTAGATACCATAATGGGATCAAACTTCCATCCTGTTTGTACCATTAATCCATGACTTTGAGACTTAACCTTCTGCAGCAGTTCAAGAGCTATGCTCTATTCAGGCCATTGAATTCTGCTCCTGGTGCCCCAATCTCATGTCCTTCTCACATACAACATAATTCATTCTATATCTAATAGTTTCAAAGTCTTAACTCAATCCAACATTAATTCAATATTCCAAAGTCCAATGTCTCACTTGAGACCTAAGGCAAACTCCCTTAGCTTTGAGTCCTTGTAGAATAAAAAATAAGTTAGGTACCTCCAAGATAAAATGGTGGAACAGACACAGGGGTAAACCTTCCCATTTCAAAAGAAAGTGGCTGGGGAATAGGAAAGAGGAATTGGCCAAAAGCAAGACCCAAATCCAGCAGGGCAGAGTTTAAATCCTAGAGCTCCATGTCCAATATCTGGGGCACACTGTGGCAGAAGATAAGTTCCTAAGGACTTAGACAATCCTGTCCCTGTGGCTTTGCTGGTCACAGGGCATTCTTCAGTTCTCACAATTTGGAGTCTTACCTCTGCAGCTCCACTGGACATTATCCTGGTGGGGTTTGTATGCAGCAGCTCCAATACTACATTTTCACTTGGCATTGCCTACTGGGGGTTCTCTGAAGTGGCTCTGCTACTGTGACACATCTCTGCCTGGGCCTTAGGTTGCCCAAGATATTCTTTGAAGTCTAGGTGGAGGCTTCCATGCCTCCAAAGCTCTGTTGGTCTTTACCTACATGGCTGCTCACTGATGCTAGACATTGATATTTGCTGCTTTCCCAGGTTTGCCTGACATGCTACTTGTGGCCTTCCATGGTGGATGTCTCATATTGCCAATACCTCTTCCTTTCTGGGGTCTCCACTGTGGCTTCACTCCCATGGCTTCACTAAGCATTGCCCCTGCAGGGGCTCCAGAACTCTAACTGGCATCCTAGGCTTTCTTTTGAAATCTCTCTGCTCTGCTCATTTTTGCTCTTGATTATCACTGTAAAACTCACCAATAGTAACCAATAACACCTGAAGGCTGAATGCTGCCTTGAAGTTTCTCCTGTCAAGCAAGTAGTCTGCCATATTTAAGTTCAGCCTCCTACAACACTTCAAGACATGGACATGAATAGGCAGGTTTTATGCCATGGTGTAACAAAGATGTCCTTTAATATGATTCTCAATAGATTCTTCATTTCCATCTCTTTCCTAGTTTCATTGTCTTCTGAGCTCTAATCAGAATCACCTGTAATTCTCCACTTTCAGCATTCTAAGCTTCTCCTGGCCTCATCCTCCAAACTCTTCTGACATCTTCCATTTAACCAACTCCAAAACTGCCACCACATTTTTAGGTAGTTATAGTAAGGGCCCCACTCCTCAGTACCAATTTTCTGTATTATATATTTACTACTCACTGAAATACCTAAGACAAGCTGCTTGTGAAGGAAAGAGGTTTATTCTGACTCATGGTTTTGTAGTTTCAAAGTCCAAGATCAAGTACCCCCAACTTGGTTCAGCCATTTGGTGAGGTCAGATGGCAACGACCGAGTATACATGGAGGAAAAATCACATAGTGATTTAGTGAGCTGGGAAGCAGAGAGAAAGTGGGCCTGATGTCAGGCTTTTATAGCTAACCCTCTTATAAGAACTACCTTCTAAGAGCATTCTCCCCAATGACCTAAGAACCTCTCACTAGGCCTACATCCTAGACACCATAATTGGATAAGCCTTCACCCTCTAAGTATCATCACTTCATGACTTTGAGGCTTAGCCATCTGCATGAATTTGAGAGCTATATCCTATTCAAATCATGGCAATTATTTTCAGAGAGTCATCAATAATATTCTTTCTTAAAATTTTTACTTTGTTGAATTTTCACAGTGGTTATACCTACTTCCATATTTTGAATATTGTGCAACTCTTTTATTTCTCATTTTTTTTAATCACAACTTTCAACACATGGCAGAGATTGATAGCTATGTGCCATAGTCTGTATTATATTATATTTTCTGGGCACATAACCAGACTGAAAAGCCTTTTTTTCTGGAGTAGCCAGTTTGGAGTAGACATATGACTGAGTTTTGGGCAATGAAATATTGACCAATGATATGTGTCACTTTCAAATATGACACTTAAAAATGTTCCATGCACACTCATCTATACTTGTTATTCCTTTCAATGGATTGGAATGGAGACAACCAATGCAATTTTTTTCATATATTGAAATTTTTTCATATAACAGGAATTCACAAAGAAGTATGTGCCTTCAGCATTTTAACTCTCTTGCCTATTTCACTATCCCACACTGCCACAGTTTTATCTCTGAGGAGCATACTACAATCTGTGTATAATGTTCCATCACTACTCCTCTGTGTCTCTTCAGTGTGGTGTGGTTATCACAGTCACCATAGACATTCCACAGCAGTGTCAGTTGGTCAAATCCTACAGCTGCTATTGTAGATCTACTGGGGAGATTGGGGCTTGAAGGGAGGAACGCCTCAGATGCTCCACTTGCACCAAAACTCTCAGAGTCACTTACTACTGATCTATTCTGGGGCCCAACCCTGCCACTCCCATGGTACTGCTGCTTGACTGGAACCAGTGGCAACTCGGGGCCATTTTGCTTCTGCTGCTCTACCATGGTGGCAGCCACCTTCCTCAGAATCCTGTTGAGAGTTTTTAATTATGAAAGGATGCCGTATCTTTTTAAATAGATGTTTTATTTATTTGAAAGGCAGAGTTACAGAGAGAGGGGAGAGGCAGAGAGAAAGGTCTTCCATCTGCTGGTTCACTCCCCAAATAGCTGCAATGGCCAGGGCTGGGCTAGGTGGAAGCCAGGAGAAAGGAGCTTCATTCAGATCTCCTATGTGCGTGTAGGGGCCCAAGTATTTGGGCCATTTTCTGCTGCTTTCTTGGGTGCATAATCAGGGAACTGGATCAGAAGTGGAGCAGCCAGGACTTGAATTGGCACCCATATGGGATGCTGGCACTGTATTGCAGGCAGCAGCTTTACCTGCTATGCCATAGCACTGGCCCTGCAAATATAGTATTAAGAGGGAAGTTTATGGTAATGAGTGCATACATCAAAGATTTCAAGTAAGCAGCCTAACAGAGCACCTCAAGGACTTAGGAAAGCAGGAATAAACCAAACCCCCAATTAGCAGAAGGCAAGAATCTATGGGTACAGGTTGGGAGAGAGAAGGTAGTACAGTAGAAGTAAGTATAATGATTATTTGAGCCACTTCATGTAACTTGTGCTTTCAGGACATGCTCAGGCTCAATCACATATATACCACTTTCATTTGATGATGGAGTGAATATTAGCTTTTTGTTGCCATAATTAAATATTTGAAAGAAGGTAACTTATAAAGAGAAGAGATTCAAAGTCCAAACATGGCACAGGCTCACCAAGGGCCCCCTTTTGGCTACATCACATCATGGCATGGATAGCAAGTGTGGGAGAAAGCAAACGACAACATTTTAAGACAGCAAACTGAGCGATAAGAGAGGTTTGACTACTACTACTTCAATTGTGAAGACATATCTGCAAAGATTTAAGGATCTTCCAATATGCCCTATCTCCCAAAGTTTCCACTGCCTGCCAATAGTGCCTCTCTGGATAGCAAGGCCTTAATCACAGTGAAGCCTTGGGGGGATATAAACCATATTTAAACCATAGTATGCCACTCCTGGCCGTCAAGGACTCATATCTACTTCAAAATGCAAAATTTATTCATTCCATCCATGTATTAGTTAGCTTTACATTACTTTGACTCAAAAACCTGAGGAGAGCTTCTTAGGGAGGAAGGTTTATTTTGGAGATTCATAGTCCAACAGCAAATGCCCCATAGGTTCGAGCATCTGGTAAGGCTGAAGGATGGTAGAGGGACAATCATGTTGCAATCCTGAAACCAGAGAGACACAGGGAGAACATTCTTCATCTATCCTATGATCTATTCTTATAACATCAGATGATTCAATCATGGACTCCACTCTATCAGCCAAATCCAATTTGATCACTTTCCAAAGCCTCACCTTTAGACACCATAATTAGATCAAGCCTCCACTCTTAATCTAGCAACCATTAACGCATTAACTACTAACATAATGCTTTGGGGTTTGAATATCTTGCATACAATTGTGGAGCCAAATCCTGTTCAAACTGTAACAATCTCCAAGAGTCCCAAAATCTTAACTGTTCCACAATTGCTCAAAAGTCCAAATCCAAAGCCTCATCTAAAAGTTAAGGCAAAATATTTTAGTAGGGGGGCTGTAAAAATTTTTAAACGTACATACTTTCTAGATATGTGGGAAATGTATAGGATAAACATTCCTATTATAAAGTGAAGAAATGCTAATAGAAAGGATTCAGAATTAGCCGGAAGCAATGCCAAAATCCAACAGGGCAAACATTAAGTCTTAGAGCACTAAATTGGGCATCCTGGGCACACTGCAGTGGGGAATAGGATCCAAAAGGCTTGGATAGCCCTGCTCCTACGGCTTTGCTGGTCACAGCTCATATGCTGGCTAACATGTTATTACCTCTATCTTCCTCAAGCCTCCACTTTGGAACAACTTCCACAACTCCACTTGTCATTGCCCCACCAGAGGTTCTCTGTAGGGCCTCCAAACCTACATCACACCTTTTTTCCTGGCTTCCTTTGAAATCTCAGTGAAAGCCACCATGATCTCATAATTCCTGCATTCTGCACACTGCCAAAACCAGCATTGTGCAGAGACTATTAAGGTCTGCCACTGGCAGAAATTGTGCCTGAGCCCACTGGAACCACAGCTGCAGTGGTTTTGGATCACTTTGCCAAAATCCTAAGCCAACCCTGGGCAGGCAGGGCAACCCAGCTCTTTCTCTAAACAAATTTGCATTTCTAAACTTCTGGTCTTATGCTAGGTGCAACATTAAAGATTCTATTTTCGTTTTCACTTATATACAATGCTTTTCGAGAGGAGGGGTGAAGGAAAGACAACATTTAATTTGTTGACATACTTCCAAGTCCAAAGATGACCATTCTGTGGGATGAAGATGTTTTGGGGGGCTTATAAAGGGCTTACAATGAAGGCGGTGCTGGCATGGTGAAATCACAAATGAGCTGCAGGTCTCTGGCCATGGATTGTCACTAGATCGATGACAATACATTCCTCACCTGTTCCTTGAGATCTACAGGTTCTGATATTAGATCTAGCCTGAACAGACTCCTCTGCTATGGAAAAGAAGTTGAGATGAGGGCCAAGGCAGTGTGTGCCTTAGGACCTGAGCAAGTGGAAAGCCAACAGTCTGACCCTGCAACATCAGCTTCCTGGCTTTACAATTAAGTAGTAAAAATTGTCTGTTTATGTTATTTTATACCTGTTGACATATTCCCCACTGTCAATTATAACCTTCCACTTCTGTTGGAGACACGGCAATAACTCATTTGACTGCCTCATGCTGTTGAGAGATGAAGTTGAGTATTTTCAGGATTAGAGGAGAGGAAGTTGTTAAGAAACTTCCTAGTCCTGGGTTTAGCTGTGGTGATCCTCTGCATCATGATAGCATTTGGACCAGCCACTCTTCATGCAGCTTTATCTTGCATATGCATCACCATTCCACAGCAGCAATAAAAGCAATAACATTCTAACATTTCTATATTCAGTCTTGCAGCCTGTTGACTCCCCTGCAAATACTGTTTCCCTGTACCAACAAGCATTCATAGGGAGCTGATGCCAAAGCAGGGAGAGAAGGGAGAATCCTGAAGAAAAAAATTCTTGGCAACTTCTTGGGCTGTTTCTGAAATCCCTGCTCCAGGGTCAGCTCACCTCAAGCAGCCTCTGCACATGAGAGATGGGAGATTTGATGCAGGAGACAATAAGTTTATTAGAGTAGCTACCTGGAGGAAGCAGAGTCCATGGTGCCAAATGTGCTCTTCCAGTAAATTTTAAAAGTCACAGATCAAAAAACTATACTACTATACAATTATTTTTAAAAAGATTAATTTACTTATTTGAAAGGCAGAGTTACAGAGAGGGAGAGACAGAGAGAGATCTTCTATCCGCTGGTTCACTTCCCAAATAGCTGCAACAGCTGGGGGTGGGCCAGGCTTAAGCCAGGAGCCAGGAACTCCATCCAGGTCTCCCATCCGAGTGGCAGTGGTCCAAGTACTTGGTCCATCACTGCTGCCTCCCAGTGTGCACATTAGCAGGAAACTGGATCAGAAGTAAAGCAGCTGGGACTCAAACAGGTGCTGATATGGGATGCCAACATTGTGGGCCATGGATTAATCTGCTGTACCACAATGCCAGCCATGATTCTTAACAATTAGTTTGACAAAGATATGAAACAAAATTTCACAAAACACTATATTTGCAGTAAAACTGATACACAAAGCATTTTTTTATTCTTTGATATTTAAAAAATTTTACCTCCCACTTTAAAAGGGAGTATATGTGGTATTTTTCTGTGTCCAGCTTATTTCACTCAATATGATGTCCTCAAGTTGCATCAGTTTGATGCAAGCCATAAAATTTCATTCTTTTTTATATCTGAGTAATATTCCATTGTGTATATATATATATATATGTATACATTTTCTTTCTTAAAATTTTTATTTAAGTTATATAAGTTTCATGTATTTTATATATACAGATTTAGGAACACAGTGATACTTCTCACCCAACCTTTGCTTCCACCCATGCTCCAACCTCCCTTCCTCTTCTCTCTCCCATTCCCACTCTTAATTTTTTTTCTTTTTCTATCTTCCCACTCTTAATTTTCACAAAGATCTACTTTCAGTTTACTTAATGATCATAAAGTTAACTCGACACTAAGTATAAGAGTTCAACAAATAGTATGAAGAAAAAATATGTATACATTTTCTTTATCCCTTCATCTGATGATGGGCACCTTGGTTGATTACACATTTTGGCTATTGTGAACAGTGCTGTTATAAACATGGTGATTCAGGTATATCTGACACAGTGAGTTCATGTATTTTGGATATATACCCAGTAGGGGGATTGCTGGATCAAATGGCAAATCTAGTTATAATTTTTAAAGAAACCTCCATACTGTTTTCCACAGTGGCTGCACTAATTTACATTCCCACCAACAGTATGTAAGTGTTCCCTTTTCTCCACAGCCTTTCCAGCATTAGTTACTCTCTTTGTTTTGGATAATAGCCATTCTGACAGGTGAAGTGATATCTCATTGTGGTTTTTTTCCTTCCAGAAATATTTTATGGCTAGTGATGTTGAGAATTTTTTCACATAGTTGTTGACCATTTTTATTTCTTCTTTTGTAAACTGTTGTGGTCTTTTGCCCATTTTTAAGAGATTATTTACACACACACATTACACACACACAGAGGGGAGAGAGAGAGAGAGAGAGAGAGAGAGAGAGAGAGAGAGAGAGAGAGAATCTTCTACCCACTGCACTGGTTCACTCCTCAAATGGCTGTAATGGTCAGGGCTGAGGTAGGCTGAAGCCAAGAGCCAGGAGCTTCTTCCAGGTCTCTTGCATAGGTTCAGAGACTCAAGCACTTGGGCCATCTTCTGCTGTTTTCCAAGGCATATTAGCAGGGAGCTGAATGAGAAGTTGAACAGCCAGGACATGAACTTGTGTCCATAGGGCATGCTAACACCACAGGCAATGACATAACCTACTATGCCACAATGCCCATTTTTTAAATGCAGTTTTTTTGGGGGGATGCTGTTTTTGTTGTTGAGTTTTTGAGTTGCTTGAGGTTAATCCTTTGTCAGATAAGTAGCTTGCAATTATTTTTTTCCGATTCTGTCAGATATCTCTTCACTCTGTTGGATTGTTTCCTTTGCTGTACAGAAGTTTCTGAGTTTGTCATAAATCCATTTGTCTAGTTTTACTTTTGTTGCCTATGCTTTGGGGGTGATCTTATTCAAGAAGTCACCATCTACATGAATGTCTTTTTTTTAAAGAATTATTTTATTTATTTGAAAGACAGAGTTACAGAGAGAGGTAGAGACAGAGAGAGAGGTCTTCCATCCACTGGTTCACTCCCCAGATGGCCACAATGGCCAGAGCTGTGCTGATCCGAAGCCAGGAGCCAGGAGCCAGGAGCTTCTTCCAGGTCTCCCATGTGGGTGCAGGGGCCCAAGGACTTGGGCCATCTTATACTGCTTTCCCAGGCCATAGCAGAGAGCCAGATCGGAAGAGGAGCAGCTGGAACTAGAATCGGCACCCATATGGGATGCTGGCCAGGGCGTTAACCTGCTGCTCTCGGAGCCGGCTCTCTACATTAATGTCTTTAAGTATTTTGCCTGCATTTTCTTCCAGCAACTTTAGGTCTTAAATTTAGGACTTTGATCCATCTTGAGTTGGTTTTTTTATGTGATGAGAGATAGGAATCTAATTTCATCTTTCTACATACATACATTTAGTTTCGCCAGCACCATTTGTTGAAGAGACTATCCTTACTCCACTGTATGGTTTGAGCACTTCTGTCAAAAATAACATGTGCAAAGAACATTCTTGTTTGCTATATAAGATAAAATTTATAGATTCCATGGATTAGGAATGGATTCTTCCCTAAAGCATCAGGAGGGAGTAAATACCCTGAGTTTTGTCCACTGAAAGTGATTTCAGATTTATGGCCTATATAACCAAAAGAGAGTGAATTTATACTGTGTTAAGTTACCAAATTTGTGGTAATTTGTTACAGCAGCCACAGAAAACTAATACAAGGAGAAAACTGATTTTTTAAAAAAGATGTATTTATTTGAAAGTCAGAGTTACACAGAGGGAGGGAGAGGCAGGGATCTTCTATCTGCTGGTTCACTCCCCAGATGACTGTAATAGCTGCGGCTGGGCCAGGCTGAAGCCAGGAGCCAAGAACTTCTTCCAGGTATCCCACATGAGTGCAGGGGCCCAAGCACTTGGTCTATCTTCCACTACTTTCCCAGGCCATTAGCAGGGAACTGAATTGGAAGTGGTGTAGCTGGGATACAAACCGATGCCCATATGAGATGCTGGCTTTACAGGCAGTGGCTTTACCCATTTGCCACAATGGCAGGCTCAAAGCCAATTGATTTTTTTTTAACATTTATTTAGTAAATATAAATTTCCAAAGTACAGTCTATGGATTACAACAGCTTCCCCCCCCCATAACTTCCCTTCCATCCGCAACCCACCCATCTCCCGCTCCCTCTCCCATTCCATTGACATCAACATTCATTTTCAATTATCTTTATATACAGAAAATCAATTTAGTATATATTAAGTAAAGATTTAATCAGTTTGCACCCACATGGAACATAAAGTGTAATATACTGTTTGAGTACTAGTTATAGCATTATTTCATATTGAACAAAACATTAAGGACAGAGATCCTACATGAGGAGTAAGTGCACAGTGACTCCTGTTGTTGACTTAACAAATTGACACTCTTGTTTATGGCGTCAATAATCACCCTAGGCTCTTGTCATGAGTTGCCGAGGCTATGGAGGCCTTTTGAGTTCGCCGACTCTGATCTTATTTAGACAAGGCCATAGTAAAAGTGGAAGTTCACTCCTCCCTTCAGAGAAAGTTACCTCCTTCTTTGAGGGCCCCCTTCTTTCCACTGGGATCTCACTCACTCGCAGAGATCTTTCATGTAGGTCTTTTTTTTTTGCCAGAGTGTCTTGGTTTTCCATGCGTAAAATACTCTCATGGGCTCTTCAGCCAGATCCAAGTGCCTTAAGGACTGATCCTGAGGCCGGAGTGCTGTTTAGGACATCTGCCCTTCTATGAGTCTGCTGTGTATCCCGCTTCCCATGTTGGATCGTTCTCTCCATTTTTTTATTCTATCAGTTAGTATTAGCAGAGACTAGTCTTGTTTGTGTGATCCCTTTGATTCTTAGACCTATCAGTGTGATCAATTACGAACTGAAATTGATCACATGGACTAGTGAGATGGCATTGGTACATGCCACCTTGATGGGATTGCATTGGAATCCCCTGGCACATTTCTAACTCCACCATTTGGGGCAAGTCAGCTTGAGCATGCCCAAATTGTACCTCTCCTCCCTCTCTTATTTCCACTCTAATATTTAACAGGGATCACTTTTCAGTTAAAATTTAAACACCAAAGAATAATTGTGTGTTAATTACAGAGTTCAACCAATAGTATTAAGTAGAACAAAAAAATACTAAAAGGGATAAAGTATTAAATTGTTCATCAACAGTCAGGAGAAGAGCTGATCAAGTCACTTTTTCTCATAGTGTCCATTTCACTTCAACAGGTTTCCTTTTTTGTGGTTGGTTAGTTGTCACAGATCAGCATGAACATATGATATTTGTCCCTCTGGGAATGGCTTATTTCACTCAGCATGATGTTTTCCAGATTGCTCCATCTTGTTGCAAATGACCGGATTTCGTTGTTTTTGACTGCTGTATAGTACTCTATAGAGTACATGTCCCATAATTTCTTTATCCAGTCTACTGTTGATGGGCATTTGGGTTGGTTCCAGGTCTTAGCTATTGTGAATTGAGCTGCAATAAACATTAACGTGCAGATGGCTTTTTTGTTTGCCAATTTAATTTCCTTTGGATAAATTCCAAGGAGTGGGATGGCTGGGTTGTATGGTAGGGTTATATTCAGGTTTCTGAGGAATCTCCCGGCTGACTTCCATAGTGGCTTAACCAGCTTGCATTCCCACCAACAGTGGGTTAGTGTTCCTTTTTCCCCACATCCTCTCCAGCATCTATTGTTGGTAGATTTCTGAATTTGAGCCATTCTAACCCGGTGAGGTGAAACCTCATTGTTGTTTTCATTTGCATTTTTCTGATTGCTAGTGTTCCAGAACATTTTTTCATGTGTCTGTTGGCCATTTGGATTTCCTCTTTGGAAAAATGTCTATTGAGGTCCTTGGCCCATCTCTTAAGTGGGTTGTTTGTTTTGATGTTGTGGAGTTTCTTGATCTCTTTGTAGATTCTGGTTATTAACCCTTTATCTGTTGCATAGTTTTCAAATATTTTTTTCCCATTCTGTAGGTTGCCTCTTCACTTTCCTGACTGTTTCTTTTGAAGTACAGAAACTTCTAAATTTGATGCAATCCCAATTGTTAATTTTGGCTTTGACTGCCTGTGCCTCCGGAGTCTTTTCCAAGAAGTCTTTGCCTGTACCTATATCTTGCAGGGTTTCTCCGATGTTCTCTAATAATTTCATTGTGTCGGGTCATAGATTTAGATCTTTAATCCATGTTGAGTAGATTTTTGTGTAAGGTGTAAGGTAGGGGTCTTGCTTCATGCTTCTGCACGTGGAAATCCAGTTTTCCCAGCACCATTTGTTGAATAGACTGCCCTTCCTCCAGGAATTTTTTTGGATCCTCGATCAAATATAAGTTGGCTGTAGATGTTTGGATTGATTTCTGGTGTTTCTATTCTTTTCCATTGGTCTATCCATCTGTTTCTGTACCAGTATCATGCTGTTTTGATTACAATTGATTTTTTTTTAACAAAAGCACAAAGTCAGTTCAATGAGGACATGAAATCTTCTTGACAGATGACTCTGGAAACTTTGACATCCATATGGTAAAAAAGGTTCCTGTAGGGGTGAGTGCTGTGGCACAGTTGGTAAAGCTGCTGCCTGCATCACCGGCATCCCATATGGGCACTGGTTCGAATCCCAGCTGTTCCACTTTCAATCCAGCTCCCTGCTAATATGCCTGGGAAAGCAACAGAGGATGGCCTAAGTGCTTGGGCTCCTACACCCACATGGGAGACCCGAGTGAAGCTACTGCCTCCTCACTTAAGCCTGGCCCAGGCCTGGCTGTTGGGGCCATTTTGGGAGTGAACTAGTAGATGGAAGATCTCTCTTTCTGCCTCTTCCTCTCTCTCTGTAGCTTTGTCTTTCAAATAAATAAGTAAATCTTTTAAAAAATGTTATAAGTTTTTATCCTCAAAGGAAATATAAGGGATAATTATCTGACTTAAATTGTTCATGGTGTGTACATATGTTGAAATATTGTTTGTACTGTACTCCATAAATTGTATGAGTATTTAATATTAATCTAAAATTTTAAAATAAATTAATTTAAAATCAGCCTGAGATAGATCATAGACCTAAATATAATACTTAAAATCATAAAGACTTTAGAAGAAAAGATAGAATAATATCTTCACAAGTTTGGAGTAGACAAAGATATGTGAGGTGTGTATGAAACTCCGAGTATAATGGACAAAATTATGCTTCATCTATGGGCCTGTGAACCAGAAAAACCATTATCTGTTCCCAAATACAATGCTGGAGCAAACATAGTTTAAAAGCAGAAAATGGAAGGATAATAGGCTTTATCAATACCAAGCAATTTCAAAACACAGTAAAGTAAATTCCATTGAGTTTCAAGACTTAGGAAGATTTATCTGTGGCTGGAGATTCTATCTTCTGCATTGTTAGCTCTGATCCGTGGGCCTTTGCTCTGAAGTACCTTGACTCTGCCCTCTGCTACCCATGATTAGGGTCTCTACCTCTCTGCCTAATGCTACCAACTTTAAAAATGAACATGAATCCTAATACAAATTTGAACTCCTAAACACTGAAACTTAGATCCCTAGTCCAAACCCTCCCATTAACCCCAGTAAAAACTTCAAACTGAACTATGACCCAAATCCCAACATAACACCAACACTAACCCAAATAATATACCCTAAAACTGAACTTGAACCTGATCTCAAAATCTGGATGCAAACCAAAACTTGCATCCCTAAACTCTAAAGATAAGCCCTAATCAGAGACTGAGCTGGAGAATAAAACAATAAACTGAATAAAAAAAGATTATTTATTTATTTATTTATTTGAAAGTCAGAGTTACACACAGAGAGAAAGAGAGGCAGAGAGAGAGAGAGAGAGAGAGAGAGGTCTTCCATCTGCTGGTTCACTCTACAATTGGCCGCGATGGCCAGAGCTGCGCTGATCTGAAGCCAGGAGTCAGGAGCTTCCTCTGGGGCTTCCCATATGGGTGCAGGGGCCCAAGGACTTCGGTCATCTTCTACTGCTTTCCCAGGGCATAGAAGACAGCTGGATCAGAAGTGGAGCAGCTGGGTCTCGAACTGGTGCCCATATGGGAATACTGGCACTGAAGGCAGCAGCCTTAATAAACTGAATTTTGATATCACCACTTCTGGAACCCCAAGCCCATTCTCAACATTAACATTAAAACCATAACCATAATTGCTAAACCTGAACCTGAACCCCAACCCTTAAAATTCAGCCCAAATCATATCCTGAGCTCCAATTCATATCTTCTTCAGAACCCCAACCTCAATCTTTGACTCTATCCTCTACTCTAATTCAACCATAAGCACAACCCAAACTCCAGCTCCAGCCTTAGCTCTAGAACCAGCACTTGCCAAGCCGTAGCCTTAGCCATGGTATGAGGCCTGGCCCAAGCAGGAGTCTGAAAACAAGCTTCCATCTGAACCACACCAAAATACATTACAAATTATAGCAACACTATTTGTTGTAAAATTTTTTTTCTCTTTTGAAATGCTTTTGCACTTGTTTTCAAATATTTATTTATTTATTTATTTGAAAGGCAGAGAGAGAGAGAGAGAGAGAGAGAGAGAGAAAGTCTTTCATCCACTGGTTCTCTCCCCAGATGGCCGCAATGGCCAGAGCTGGGCCAATCCAAAGTTAGGGCCATGAGCTTCCTCTAGGTCTCCCATGCAGGCACAGGGGTCCAAGGACTGGGCCATCTTCTACTGCTTTCCCAGGCCGTAGCAGAGAGCTAGATCAGAAGTAGAGCAGCTGGGACTTGAACTGGCACTCACATGGGATGCCAGCACTGCCAGCAGCAGCTTCACCTGCTATGCCACAGTGCTGGCCCCAGAAACCTAACTTTTGGTTTCATTGATTTTTCTGTTTTCAATTTCATTGATTTCTTTTTTTTTTTAGTTTTATTTATTTTTTTTTAATTAAACTTTTATTTAATGAATATAAATTTCCAAAGTACAGCTTATGGGTTACAATGGCTTCCCCCTCCCAAAATTTCCCTCCCACCCACAACCCTCCCCTTTCCCGCTCCCTCTCCCCTTCCAATCACATCATGATTCATTTTCAATTCTCTTTATATACAGAAGATCAGTTTAGTATATATTAGGTAACGATTTCAACAGTTTGCCCCCATATAGCAACACAAAGTGAAAAAAAATACTGTTGGAGTACTAGTTATAGCATTAAATAAGAGTGTACAGTACATTAAAGACAGAGATCTTTCATAATATATATATATATATATATTTTACTTTTATTTAATGAATATAAATTTCCAAAGTATAGCCCATGGGTTACAATGGCTTCCCCCCTCCCATAACTTCCCTCCCGCCCGCAATCCTCCCCCTTCCCGCTCCCTTTCCCCTTCCATTCATGTAAAGATTCATTTTCAATTCTCTTTGTACACAGAAGATCAGTTTAGTATATATTAGGTAAAGATTTCAACATTTTGCCCATATAGCAACCTGATTGGATTTATTTTGCTCTTCTTTTTCTAGTTTCTTGAGATGGAGCTTATTATATATTTGAGACCTTTCTTTTCTTTTTTAAAAAAGATTTATTTTATTTTTTTTGAAAGGCAGAGTTAGAGAGAGAGGGAGAGAGAGAGAGAGAGAGAGAGAGAGAGAGAGAGAGAATCTTCCATCTGCTGGCTCATTCCCCAAATGGTGGCAACAGCTGGGGCCAGGCCAGGCTAAAGCCAGGAGTAGGAGCTTAATCCGTGTCTTCCACATAGGTGCAGGGGCCCAAGGACTTAGGCCATCTTCTGTTGCTTTTCCAGGTGCTCCACTAGGGAGCTGGGTCAGAAGCAGAACAGCCAGGACTTTTTGAACCAGCACCCATATGAAGTCTTGGGATTGTAGGTCGCAGCCCAATCTGCCATGCCACAGTGCTGGCCCCAGACCTTTCTTCTTTTCTAGTATAGACATTTAATTCTATACATATCCTTCTAAACACTGTTTTAGTTGCATTGTAATTAGGATATTCTGTATTCATTTTCATCTATTCAAAATATTTTCTAATATTTCCTTTTGAGATTGACTAAAGTAGCTGCAATTTCTTTAGTGATCCCATCACACAGTACATACCTTTGTAAATAGTGCTTTAGTACATAAACCTCCCTCAGATTATCCTAACTTGGGTAATTCACATGCTTCCTGTTTTGCGTGGTGTAGCCTTATTGGTATAGGTGCCCAAGTAAACTTTCCTAGATCATTTATCTATCTTTGCTGATTATAAAAGTCAAATTATAATGAGAAGTTATTTATAGAACAGCCAAGAAAATGTAAATGCTGCCTACT
Source organism: Lepus europaeus (assembly GCF_033115175.1). Lineage (NCBI taxonomy): Eukaryota > Metazoa > Chordata > Mammalia > Lagomorpha > Leporidae > Lepus > Lepus europaeus. The sequence goes on along the minus strand of NW_026909158.1, from coordinate 4,920,028 downwards.
GGATATTATTTGATTTTTAAGGAATTACTGTTAGTTATTTTTAGGTATAATTACATTATAGATACAGCTTTAAAAACACTTGGTTATTAAAGATTTAATCCTGAGGTTAGAGTTGTGGTACAGCAGGTTGAGCTGCTACCTGTGATGCCAACATTCCATATGGAAGCACCGGGTTCAGTCCTGGCTTTTCTACTTCAGATCTAGCTCCCTGCTAATGCACCTGGGAAGACAGTGGAAAATGGCCCACGCACTTGGCCCCCTAAATCCACGTGAGAGATTTTTGGGTTCAGCCTGGCTGGGCCCTAGCTGCTGTGGCCATTTGGGGAGTGAACAAGCATACAGAAATTCTCTTTCTCTCTGTCTCTCCCTCTGTGTCACTCTGCCTTTCAAACAAATAAAATAAATTTTAAAATATTTAATCTTAATCCCTTAAAGATAACTTCCTCATGATAACATAAATAATATGTTATGGTAGGTATATACATCAAGGATTATATTCAAGATCTGATCTTATATCTCTCATTACTCTGTAGTTGTCCATTGTAATGTTTTGTCCTTGAAGATATTAAAATAGTCAACTTTGAGGTTAAAATGTTTGGGCAGTAAGGAGGTGTGGCCTACTTGATCTAGGACAGCCTTAGTAATACTGTAATATGATATGGAATGGAGTTTTTTTCTCATCTCAAAGTTTTGGCTAAGGCATCAAAACTAAGAAGAATGAATGAAACATGCCCACCCATTCTTAAAAAGAGTGCTATGACATCCATTAAAGAAATCTAAACTGGTGCAGCAGTCATTTCCCATATAGACAATGTAAGAGATGATTAGTAATCTATTGAGATAATTCATCATTTGAAATGAATACATAATTCAAGAAAGGATTTTTTATGGAGAACTGGGATTGGAGAGGGAAAAGGTACTTCCCTTCACAAGCCAACTGAGGTGATCTCCTGGAGAGTACCTGGAAGATACTGAAGAGTCAATGAAGAAGGGAAATCTGCCATCTACTGTCTTGTCTAGATGTTTATTGAACTTCAGAATTATGGGTCATGATGTTGTCTGTACTTCAGCAGAAGAGATAAAGAGACAGAAAGATCAGAAATTATTCTTATGATAACCTACTTACACCTTCAAGAAATTTGAAGTAAAATTAAGCATTGAGACTGCTTTCTGCTTATTCCCGAAAGAGTTCTGTTAGTGCAAGGATGATTAGAGCATGTGTGACAGAAAGATGAAGCAGAAGAAGCCAGAAATTGATTGAACTGCATTCCCATCATTTGGCAGAGGAACATTTTCCCCCTTACGTTAAATGGATACAGCAGTGAAACCATCTGGATTTGAGTCACCTTGAAATGACTATACCAAAAGACTGACTGATTCCACATTGTTTAAGGGATGAGGTATTAACTTATTCATATTAATGGATTACCTTTGCATAGTTTGAGAAAAATCTTATAACTTCAGAAAATTCCCTGAGACCAAAAATTGGAAATGCATAGTGGGTGCCATTGAAATCACAGTTAGGATGAGGGTATGTAACATGGAGCAGAGAAAGTACCTTCTGTACTATTCCACACAGCATATTTGAAAGCAGTAATGCGAAAAATGAGCTATTTCATGATTTTGAACTTCTGAATCCTGATTATTAAGAAAATTAGTCACATCACTAATGTACTGATTGTTTCTCTTAGAAAGCAGGACATTTTATCTGTTTTGTTCACTGCTGAAGCCACAGTGCCTAGGACAATGTCTAGGTCATAATAGACATTAAATATCTGTTGAAATAAATAATTAATCATTCTGAGATCATAATTATAGTAGTTACAGATTTTGTCTGCTCCCCTGCCATTACTTCTCCATATTACCCAGCATCACTTTATTTTTTTATTTTTTTTATTAAACTTTTATTTAATGAATATAAATTTCCAAAGTATAGCTTATGGGTTACAATGGCTTCCCCCCTCCCATAACTTCCCTCCCACCTGCAACCCTCCCCTTTCCCGCTCCCTCTCCCCTTCCAATCACATCATGATTCATTTTCAATTCTCTTTATATACAGAAGATCAGTTTAGTATATATTAGGTAACGATTTCAACAGTTTGCCCCCATATAGCAACACAAAGTGAAAAAAAATACTGTTGGAGTACTAGTTATAGCATTAAATAAGAGTGTACAGCACATTAAAGACAGAGATCCTACATAATATTTTTTTAAAAAAATTAATTAATTTTCTATGCCATTTCCAATTTAACACCAGGGTTTTTTTCATTTCCAATTATCTTTATATACAGAAGATCGATTCAGTATATAATTAGTAAAGATCTCATCAGTTTGTACCCACGCAGAAACACAAAGTGTAAAACTACTGTTTCAGTACTAGTTATAGCATCACTGCACATTAGACAACACATTAAGGACAGATCCTACATGGGATGTAAGTACACAGTGACTCCTGTTGCTGACTTAACAATTTGACACTCCTGTTCATGGCGTCAGTTATCTCCCTAGGCTCTAGTCATGAGTTGCCAGGGCTATGGAAGCCTTTAGAGTTCGCTGACTTTGATCTTATTCCGATAGGGTCATAGTCAAAGTGGAAGTTCTCTCCTCCCTTCAGAGAAAGGTACCTCCTTCTTTGATGGCCCCGTTCTTTCCACTGGGATCTCACTCACAGAGATCTTTCATTTAGATCTTCTTTTTTTTTCTTTTCCATGGTATCCTGGCTTTCCATGCCTACAATACTCTCATGGGCTCTTCAGCCAGATCCGAATGCCTTAAGGGCTGATTCTGAGGCCAGAGTGTTATTTAGGACGCCTGCCATTCTATGAGTCTGCTGTGTATCCCGCTTCCCATGTTGGATCCTTCTCTCCATTTTTTATTCTATCAGTTAGTATTCGCAGACTCTAGTCTTGTTTGTGTGATCCCTTTGACTCTTAGACCTATCAGAGCTATCAATTGTGAACTGAGATTGATCACTTGGACTAGTGAGATGGCATTGGTACATGCCACCTTGATGGGATTGTATTGGAATCCCCTGGCACATTTCTAACTCCACCATTTGGGGCAAGTCAGCTTGAGCATGTCCCAAATTGTACATCTCCTCCCTCTCTTTTTCCACTCTTAAATTTAACAGGGATCACTATTCAGTTAAAATTTAAACACCTAAGAATAATTGTGTGTTAATTACAGAGTTCAACCCCTAGTACTAGAACCTGTTGAAGTGAAATGGACACTATAAGAAACAATGACCTGATCAGCTCTTGTCCTGACTCTAGATGTACAATGTAATACTTTATCTTTTTTAGTATTTGTTGTTGTTGTTGTTGTTCCAGCATCACTTCAAATTCCAACAATAACTGGTACTTGTAAGAACTTACTTCCATCACTCTACAAGACGGGAGAAAGAGAGTTTTATATAAGGCTAGTTGATCTTGTATAAAAGTTTGACGACAATGGGAAGGGATAGTATGGATTTGGTAGTTAAACTAAGTTGAGAAAGTTATATGAAAAATCTTATATGAACCTTACATGAAATAATCCATAGAACAGTCTATACTTCTATTATTTATTGTGTTACACTTTATGATAATTGCTCATCACTCATTTAATTATGATTTTGTTGAGAGCAGGACTCATTTGTGTCTTGCTCATTGCTGTATGCTGAGTGCTTAGCACAGTGTATGGCACATAAATGGACTGACTTATGAAGTTGATCAAAGGATATAATATTTCTATTGTATTTTATTGGGAATTTATTTATTTTGATATCTGGTTCTATTTTAAGCCATTCGCTAGCTACTGACTAAATGTTTGAGGGTCTATGAGAGCAGGTCAGTGCAGATCAATATATACTCTGCTGAGCTAAGTTGTCATATTTCATATGAAGATTTCTCATTTCAGACAGAAAATGGATACTTTATGCCTTCAAAATATTGTAAGACTTTAAAGTCCCAAACTCAAAGAAGAGATGCCCGTCTTAGGTGACAAATCATTAAAGTGGTTATCTATGAAAAGGGAGAGTTATTTTGAATGCTGGGTTGTGATGAAGAGGAGTATTTACTTTTTTCCCTATATATTTCTGTATTTTTCAATGTCCCTTTTTAAGAGTTTTAAAATATTTAGTTGGAATTAACAAAAAATATAGAGAGTTCTTGTGTATCCTTCACTCAGTTTCTAGCACAATAATAAACCATGAAATTGACACTGGTACCATTCACAGAGATTATTCAACTTTCACCAGTTTTACACATATTAATTTATGCATGTGTAGTTCTATGAAATTTTATCACATGTGTAGATTTAACTGCCACCATAACCAAGATACAGAACTATTCTGTCATCTGAAGACTTTCTTATACTATTTTTATTTCAATTTATTTTTACAATGTACAAATATTTATGCATTTCTTGTATGACTAAAATTGGTAATAAAATCATCACTACTCAAAAAGGAAGAAGCAAAATATTTGAGACAGAAAAGAAGAAATGTTGCATTTTTCTATTAGTTTGGTAAGGGAAGAGAATAAAGAAAGGGTGAGGAAGGAACACTTGGACAAATAAATGTAATAGAAACAAAAACGCAAGAATTTAATTTTTAGCTTTTCAGTTATTTATGGTGTCCCTTTATACTTTATTTTTTTATGTGAAAGGGTAAAACAATGGATTTGTTGAACCACAAGAGGGAGGCCTTGTACTGCATGTGTGTATTTCTTGTATTCATTTGCTATGGAGTTTTTGATTGTCCTCCTTAATAAATGTTTGCCTGTTGAAATAGCTGAAATCAACTTTCCTAGTTCTGTCTGTAGCATCCCTGTCCTTTAGTATTGTAAGTGTGAGCTCTATTAACTTAAGAATGAGTAACAGACAATTTGAAATTTCCCTGAGAATTTGTGATATTGTGATAATGAACATAAAGTGGACAATCTGATTTCCCACGTGCATATTGATTTCAGAACAGGTCAACAAAGAAGGAGGTACCTTTCTTCTTTTTTTAAACTTTTATTTAATGAATATAAATTTCAAAAGTACAGCTTATGGATTACAATGGATCCTGCCCCCCATAACTTACCTCCCAACCGCAACCCTCCACTTTCCCGCTACCTCTCCCCTTTCATTCACATCAAGATTCATTTTCAATTCTCTTTATATACAGAAGATCAGTTTAGTATATATTAAGATGAGATTTCAACAGTTTGCCCTCACATAGCAACACAAAGTAAAAAATACTGTTGGAGTACTAGTTATAGCATTAGATCACAATGTACAGCACATTAAAGACAGAGATCCTACATGATATTCTTTTTAAATAATTGATTAATTTTCTATGCAATTTCCAATTTAACACCAAGTTTTTTTTTCATTTTCAATTATCTTTATATACAGAAGATCGATTCAGTATATACTAAGTAAAGATTTCATCAGTTTGCACCCACACAGAAACACAAGGTGTAAAATACTGTTTCAGTACTAGTTATAGCATTATTTCACATTGGACAACACATTAAGGACAGATCCCACATGAAAAGTAAGTACACAGTGACTCCAGTTGTTGATTTAACAATTTGACACTCCTGTTTATGGTGTCAGTAATCTCCCTAGGCTCTAGTCATGAGTTGCCGAGGCTATGGAAGCCTTTAGGGTTCGCCGACTTCAATCTTATTCCAACAGGGTCATAGTCAAAGTGGAAGTTCTGTCCTCCCTTCAGAGAAAGGTACCTCCTTCTTTGATGGCCCCGTTCTTTCCACTGGGATCTCACTCACTCTCAGAGATCTTTCAGTTAGGTCTTTTTTTTTCCCCAGAGTGTCTTGGCTTTCCATGCCTAAAATACTCTCATGGGCTCTTGAGCCAGACCCGATTGCCTTAAGGGCTGATTCTGAGGCCAGAGTGTTATTTAGGACATCTGCCATTCTATGAGTCTGCTGTGTATCCCACTTCCCATGTTGGATCATTCTCTCCATTTTTTTTTTATTCTATCAGTTAGTATTCGCAGACACTAGTCTTGTTTGTGTGATCCCTTTGACTCTTAGACCTATCAGAGTCATCAATTGTGAACTGAAATTGATCACATGGACTAGTGAGATGGAATTGGTACATGCCACCTTGATGGGATTGCATTGGAATCCCCTGGCACATTTCTAACTCCACCACTTGGGGCCAGTCCGATTGAGCACGTCCCAAATTGTACATCTCCTCCCTCTCTTATTCCCACTCTTATATTTAACAGGGATCACTATTCAGTTAAAATTTAAACACCTAAGAATAATTGTGTGTTAATTACAGAGTTCAACCACTAGTACCTGAACAAAAAAATACTAACAGGGATAAAGTATTACATTGTACATCAACAGTCAGGACAAGAGCTGATCAAGTCACTGTTTCTCATAGTGTCCATTTCACTTCAAGAAGTTACCCCTTTGGTGCTCAGTTAGTTGTCGCAGATCAGGGAAAAAATGATATTTGTCTCTTTGGGACTGGCTTATTTCACTCAGCATGATGTTTTCCAGATTCCTCCATTTTGTTGCAAATGACCGGATTTCATTGCTTTTGACTGCTGTATAGTATTCTATAGATTACATGTCCCATAATTTCTTTATCCAGTCTACTGTTGATGGGCATTTGGGTTGGTTCCAGGTCTTAGCTATTGTGAATTGAGCTGCAATGAACATTAAGATGCAGGCAGCTTTTTTGTTTGCCAATTTAATTTCCTTTGGGTAAATTCCAAGGAGTGGGATGGCTGGGTTGTATGGTAGGGTTATATTCAGGTTTCTCAGGAATCTCCCGACTGACTTCCATAGTGGCTTAACCAGCTTGCATTCCCACCAACAGTGGGTTAGTGTTCCTTTTTCCCCACATCCTCTCCAGCATCTATTGTTGGTAGATTTCTGAATGTGAGCCATTCTAACTGGGGTGAGGTGAAACTTCATTGTGGTTTTGATTTGCATTTCCCTGATTGCTAGTGATCCAGAACATTTTTTCATGTGTCCTTTGGCCATTTGGATTTCCTCTTTGGAAAAATGTCTTTTGAGGTCTTTGGCCCATCTCTTAAGTGGGTTGTTTGTTTTGATGTTTTGGAGTTTCTTGATTTCTTTGTAGATTCTGGTTATCAACCAGAAGGAGGTACCTTTCTCTGAAGGGAGGAGTGAACTTCCACTTTGTCTATGGCCTTGTCTAAATAAGATCAGAGTCAGCGAACTCAAAAGGCCTCCATAGCCTTGGCAACTCATGACAAGAGCCTAGGGTGTATATTGACGCCATAAACAAGAGTGTCAATTTGTTAAGTCTACAACAAGAGTTACTGTGCACTTATTCCTCATGTAGGATCTCTGTCCTTAATGTGCTGTACATTGTGATTTAACGCTATAACTAGTACTCAAACAGTATTTTTCACTTTGTGTTTCTTTGTGGATACAAATTTTTGAAATCTTTACTCAATATATACTAAACTGATCTTCTGTATATAAAGAGAATTGAAAATGAATCTTGATGTGACTGGAAGCGGAGAGGGAGTGGGAAAAGGGAGGGTTGTGGGTGGGAGGGAAGTTACGGGGGGAAAGCTATTGTAATCCATAAGCTGTACTTGAAAATTTATATGCATTAAATAAAAGTTAAAAAATAAAAGAAAGAAATAGACAGCCAATTTTGAAGTTATGCTGTGAAACGCAATCCAGTAAGTGTTTGATTTTAAAAATATTGTAGTTACCATTGACCTTGAATGGATGTTTTAGTTACCATTGGCTTTGAATGAATGTACTCATCTCTAAGGACTTGGGTAAGCCTGAATGAAATAGAATATGTAAAAAGTTAGGAGTTCCCTGGAGAAATATGCACCAACAGAACATTTTGTATTATTACCAGTTTATGTTGTTTGGTCTGAAAAATTGTACTGATAAGAAAAAAACTTTTATCTACTAGACTTTTCAAATGATCACATCTTGAAGATAAATATGTAACTTTTCCAGAAGCAAAGGATTTACTAAAATGCCTAGTGGAATAGAGATCCTAGAAGTTAATACATACATCTGCAGCTAATTTGTCTTTGATAAAGATACCAAAGACACGTGCAGGAGATAGGATAGTATTCAATAAATGGTACTGGGAAAACTGGACATTCATATGCAAATGATTGAAACTTAATCCCTAACTCTTACTCAATACAAAAATCAACTCAAAACTGATGAAAGATATAAATGTAAGACATGAAACTATGAAATTTCTGGAAGAAAACATTATAAATACTCCAAATTATTGGTGTTGGCAAGGTTTTTTTTTCAATAAGGCCCCCAAAACACAGGCAACAGAGGTAGAACTATAAAAATAGGATTATATCAAACTAAGAAGATTTTGCACAGCAAGGGAAAGGATCACAGAGCGAAGAGATAACTGATTGAATGAGGGAAAATATTTACATTTACAAACTATGCATCTGACAAAGGATTAATATCCAGAGTATATAAATAACTCAAAAAAACTCAGCAACAACAGATAGTCCAGCTAAGAAATGGTCAAAATATCTTAGTAGATATTTCTCAGAAGAAATACAAATGACAACAAATATATGAAAAAATGCTCAATATCACTAGCCATCAGGGAAATTCAGTTCAAAATTACAGTGAAGTATCATCTCATTCCAGTTAAAATGTTAAAATGACTATTATAAAAAAGACAAAATATAACAAATGCTGGCAAAGATATGGAGAAAAGGGAACCCTTACACACTGTTGGTGGGAATGCAAATTAGCAGAGCCATTATGTGAAACAGTATGAAGATTCCTCAAAAAACTAAAAATAGATTAACCATATGACTCAACTATCCCATTTCTGGGTACATATCTGAAAGAAACAAAATCAGCACATAAAAGAGCTACTTGCACTCTGATGTTCATTGCAGCACTATTCATAATAGCCAAGATATGGATCAACCTAGATGACCATTGATTGAGGAATGAATAAAGAAAGTGATATAGATATGCAATGAAATGTTGATCTGTAGAAAGAAAGAAATCATGACATTTGCAGCAAAATGAATGGAATTGAAGAGCATTAAATGAAATAGCCAGACACAGAAATATGATATGTTCTCTTTCATATGTGGAAGTTAAAAAACATAGTCAATCTGAACTTAGAAAATAGATTATTAGAGTTTGGGAAAGGGACACAGAGGAAAGTTGGGTAATGGGTACCAAAATATAGATAGAAATAACAAGTTCCAGTGCTCCCTAACACAGTGTGGTGACTATAGTTCACAACATATATATTTTTTAAAGAATTGGAAGTGAGGAGCTAGTAGGCTCCGGACTCCAAGAAAAGATAAGGAAATGGAAAGACTAGTTGCCTAGTTTGACTGGTTTACATTTTGTGTATTGTTGAAATATTGCACTGTACCACATAAAAATGTAGAAATATTATGCATTAATTAAAATTTAAATAAGATAATGCAAAAATCTATCAATTAAGTTTTACTATGGCAAGAAGAAAGGTGGTATAGATTGATGTGACAATTATGGGAAAATATTTTGTGACGTGAGAAAGGAAATAAGGCTCTGGAATTTTCATTTGGTTAGCTTTAGTCATATTCAAGAAAAAAGATCTGAAGCACTGAGGAATTCATCTGTCTTGATTCCAATCAATCTTTGTTATGTGACATTCATCACTACCTTATGATGTCTAGATCCTCTTGCTTTATTACTATTGCATTCTTATCATGTGTTCTCATCATTGTGTAAGATGAATGCAGCTACTGCCTAGATCAGTTTTTATCCCATAGTTGACCCTGAATAAATACTTGCTGAATAAATAAATGAATTTGTGCACAGTTAGCCACAGTGATGTTCCTTGTCCTTTCCCAGTCTCTACTTACTCTTATCAAGTGCACTATCAAGTAGGCAAAGAATAATATAAAGGAAATAAAACTGTCTTTGGGAACTAAAGACATTTTTTAAGTGCTAGAATCTTTTGTTTAATTAACTTTATACACATATGATTAACTCTATGATAAGTAAAGAGTTCAACAAATAGTAAGAAAAAATTGTTCCTCAACAGTCAAGACAAGGGTTGTTCAGAGTCATTGCTTCTCAACATGACAATTTCACTTCTACAAATTGCCTTTTAGGTGCTCTATTAGTTAGCACAGGTCACAGAGAACATATGGTATTTGTCCCTTTGCAACTGGCTTATTTCACTAAGTATGATGTTTTCCAGTTTCTTACATTTTGTTGTAAATGAGTGGATTTCATTTTTGTTTGCTTGTTTTTACTGCTGTAGTATTCTGTGGTGTACATATCCCATAATTTCTTTATCCAGTCTTCAGTTTTCAGGCATTTGGATTGATTCCATGTCTTAGCTATTGTGAGTTTAGCTGCAATAAATGTGGAAGTACAGATAATTCTTTCATATGCTGATTTCATTTTCTTTCTGTAAATTCCAAGGAGTGTCATGGCTGGGTCATATTGTAGGCCTATATTAAGATTTCTGAGGTATCTCCATACTGTCTTCCATATTGGCTTTACCAGTTTACATTCCGACCAACAGTGGATTAAGGTACCTTTTTCCCCACATCCTTGCCAGCATTTGTTGTTTGTTGATTTCTGCATGAGAGCCATTTTAATGGGAGTGAGGTGAAACCTCATTGTGGTTTTGATTACATTTCCCTGATGGCTAGTGATCTTGAGCATTTTTTCATTTGTCTGTTGGCCATTTGAACTTCCTCTTTTGAAAAATGTCTATTTAGGTCCTTGGCCCATCTCTTAAATGGGTTGCTTGTTTTGTTGTTGAGTTTCTTGATCTCTATATATTTTGGTTATTAATCCTTTTTTTTTTTGGACAGGCAGAGTGAACAGTGAGAGAGAGAGAGAGAGAGAGAGAGAGAGAGAGAAAGGTCTTCCTTTGCCATTGGTTCACCCTCCAATGGCTGCTGTGGCCGGCGCGCTGCGCCGCGCCGATCTGATGGCAGGAGCCAGGTGCTTATCCTGGTCTCCCATGTGGGTGCAGGGCCCAAGCACCTGGGCCATCCTCCACTGCACTCCCGGGCCATAGCAGAGAGCTGGCCTGGAAGAGGGGCAACCGAGACAGAATCTGGCGCCCCAACCGGGACTAGAACCTGGTGTGGTGGCGCCACAGGCGGAGGATTAGCCTGTTGAGCCACGGCGCCGGCCTATTAATCCTTTTTTTAAAAAGATTTATGTATTTACTTGAAAGTAAGAGTTACACAGAGAGAGAAGGAGAGAGAGAGAGAGAGAGAGAGAGAGAGAGAGAGAGAAAGAATGGTCTTCCATCCACTGGTTCACTCCCCAGTTGGCAGAAACAGGCAGAGCTGTGCTGATCTGAAGCCAGGAGCCAGGAGCCAGGAGCTTCTTCCGGGTCTTCCACGTGGGTGCAGGGGCCCAAGGACTTGGGCCATCTTCCACTGCTTTCCCAGGCCGTAGGAGAGAGCTGGATCAGAAGTGGGACAGCTGGGACTCGAACCAGTGCCCATATGGGATGCCGGCACTTCAGGTGGTGCCTTTACCTGCTACGCCACAGCTCCGGCCCCTGGTTATTAATTCTGAAGCCAAGACACAGTGACAAAAAATGTCCTACATGAAGGACCTCTATGGGTCATATCCCAGTGGAAAGAAGTGGTCATCACCTTGTCTAAATATGATCAGAGTCGGCGAACTTGGAAGGCTTCCATAGCCTTGGCAACTCATGACGAGAGCCTAGGGTGGTTACTGGCGCCATAAACTAGAGTGTCAGTTTGTTGGGTCAACAACAGGAGTCACCGAGCACTTGCTCCTCATGTGGGATCTCTGTCCTTAATGTGCTGTACATTGTGATTTAATGCTATAACTAGTACTCCAACAGTATGTTTCACTTTGTGTTTCTATGTGGGTGCAAACTGTTGAAATCTTTACTTAATATATACTAAATTGATCTTCTGAATATAAAGAGAGTTGAAAATGAATCTTGATGTGAATGGAAGGGGAGAGGAAGCGGGAGAGGGGAGGGTTGTGGGTGGGACGGAAGTTGTGGGAGGGGGAAGCCATTGTAATCCATAAGTTGTACATTGGAAATTTATATTCATTAAATAAAAGTAAAAAAAAAGAATAAAAAGAAGCGGTCATCAAAGAAGGATGTACTTTTCTCTGAAGGGAGGAGAGAGCTTCCACTTTGCTTATGGCCCTGTCTAAATACTGACAGAGCTTGTGGATTCAAAAGGCTTCCATAGTCTAGGAAGATCATGTCAAGAGCCTTGGGTGTTCACTGACATCAGCATAATAGTGTTAATTGTTAAATTCATTTTTTCAAAAATTAGCAACAGGAGTCACTGTGCACTAGCTTACCATGTAGGACCTCTGCCCTCAAAGAGTTGTATTAGGGGAGTTAGGAGTAAACCTGTTTCCAAAGATTTATTCCATTTTAGTGTATTAAGTGGAGGATATTTTTATGTCTCATAAGTTTTAGTTATGCCAAATTGTCCAAATTCACTGCTTGTTTTCTTAGGTGCTTCTTTTAATTAATAGTAAAACTTGTTCGCAAAGACTTACTTTCTCTTAATGTATTAAGTGGAGGGTATTCTTTGTTTTTCATAAACTACAGTTATGTCTAAGTGCTTGCAAAAGATGTATCATTCTTGGGTGATTCTTTAAAGTTAATTACGTTTCTCAAAATAAAAGAAGTGAAATTAACCTGGAGATGCAATGACTTTGAAAAGCCCTTGTCTTGTCTGTTGAGAAAGTTTTTTTTTCCATACAATTGTTGAACTCTTTACTTCCTATAGACTTAATCTTCTATGTGTAAAGTTAATTGAAAATAGATCTTAGTATAAAATAAGACTGGGAATATGAGAGGGAGGAAGAAGAGGGGTGGGAGGGCAAGCACGTTGAAGGAATCACTATATTCCTAAAGTTGTACTTACGAAATTCATGAAGCTGGTGTTCCTTAAACAAAAGATTTCTTTGGAAAAAAAACCTGTCATTAATAGTTGCTTCTCCTCTATAAATCAGTTGAGAGAGGGATTGAACACTTGGAGATTCTGATGGTGGTGTGGGCAATCAGGGGTGTGGCCTCGTTACATTAGAACTTGCAAAATCTCTTTGGGACTGGCTTAATTCACTCAGCATGATGTTTTCCAGATTCCTCCATCTTGCTGCAAATGACTGGGTTTCATTGTTTCTTACTGCTGTATAGTATTCTATAGAGTACATGTCCCATAATTTCTTTATCCAGTCTACTGTTGATGGGCATTTGGGTTGGTTCCAGGTCTTAGCTATTGTGAATTGAGCTGCAATAAACATTAATGTGCAGATGGCTTTTTTATTAGCCAAATTAATTTCCTTTGGGTAAATTCCAAGGAGTGGGATGGCTGGGTTGTATGGTAGGGTTATGTTCAGCTTTCTGAGGAATCTCCAGACTGACTTCCATAGTGGCTTAACCAGTTTGCATTCCCACCAACAGTGGGTTAGTGTCCCTTTTTCCCCATATCCTCTCCAGCATCTGTTGTTGGTAGATTTCTGAATGTGAGCCATTCTCACCGGGGTGAGGTGAAACTTCATTGTGGTTTTGATTTGCATTTCTCTGATGGCTAGTGATCTTGAACATTTGTTTTCCCTGATCGGCGACAACTGAGCACCAAAGGGGAAACCTGTGGAAGTGAAATGGACACTATAAGAAACAATGACCTGATCAGCTCTTGTCCTGACTCTAGATGTACAATGTAATACTTTATCCTTTTTAGTATTTGTTGTTGTTGTTGTTGTTCTAGTACCAGTGGTTGAACTGTATAATTAACACACAATTATTCTTAGGTGTTTAAATTTTAACTGAAAAGTGATCCCTGTTAAATATAAGAGTGGGAATAAGAGAGGGAGGAGATGTACAATTTGGGACATGCACAATCTGACTTGCCGCAAATGATGGAGTTAGAAATGTACCAGGGGATTCCAATACAATCCCATCAAGGTGGCATGTACCAATGCCATCTCACTAGTCCAAGTGATTAATTTCAGTTCACAACCGAAGGCTCTGATAGGTCTAAGAATCAAAGGGATCACACAAACAAGACAAGTGTCTGCTAATACTAACTGATAGAATCAAAAAGGGAGAGAAAGATCCAACATGGGAAATGGGATACACAGCAGACTCATAGAATGGCAGGCGTCCTAAACAACACTCTGGCCTCAGAATCAGCCCTTAAGGCATTCGGATCTGGCTGAAGAGCCCATGAGAGTATTGTAGGCATGGAAAGCCAAGACACCATGGAAAAGAAAAAAAAAGAAGAAGACCTAAATGAAAGATCTCTGTAAGTGAGATCCCAGTGGAAAGAACGGGGCCATCAAAGAAGGAAGTACTTTTCTCTGAAGGGAGGAGAGAACTTCCAATTTGGCTATGACCCTATCGGAATAAGATCAAAGTCAGCGAACTCTAAAGGCTTCCATAGCCCTGGCAACTCATGACTAGAGCCTAGGGAGATAACTGACGCCATGAACAGGAGTGTCAAATTGTTAAGTCAGCAACAGGAGTCACTGTGTACTTACATCCCATGTGGGATCTGTCCTTAATGTGTTGTCTAATGTGCAGTGATGCTATAACTAGTACTGAAACAGTAGTTTTACACTTTGTGTTTCTGCGTGGGTACAAACTGATGTGATCTTTACTAATTATATACTGAATCAATCTTCTGTATATAAAGATAATTGGAAATGAAAAAAAAAAAACCCTGGTGTTAAATTGGAAATGGCATAGAAAATTAATTAAGTTTTTAAAAAAATATTATGTAGGATCTCTGTCTTTAATGTGCTGTACACTCTTATTTAATGCTATAACTAGTACTCCAACAGTATTTTTTTTTCACTATGTGTTGCTATATGGCGGCAAACTGTTGAAATCGTTACCTAATATATACTAAACTGATCTTCTGTATATAAAGAGAATTGAAAATGAATCATGATGTGATTGGAAGGGGAGAGGGAGCGGGAAAGGGGAGGGTTGCAGGTGGGAGGGAAGTTATGGGAGGGGGGAAGCCATTGTAACCCTTAAGCTGTACTTTAGAAATTTATATTCATTAAATAAAAGTTTAATTAAAAAAAAGAACTTGCAAAATCTAAGACCACCTTTGTGCTTCACCAACTCAGTCCATGCCCATATCACTGGAGATGTACCCAGTGGCTGAATAGCCTCTCTGCACCCAGAGAAGACCCATGGGAAAAGCAGCTGCTGGCCACACTGCTCCCCAGTCCAGCTTCTTCAAGATATCCAGATCATAGGCCTGAATTCCAGCAGGAGCCACTACTGCACTTCTTTTTTTTTTTAAATTTATTTATTTATTTATTTATTTTTATTTTTTTGACAGGCAGAGTGGATAGTAGAGAGAGACAGAGAGAAATGTCTTCCTTTTGCCGTTGGTTCACCCTCCAATGGCCGCCGCGGTAGGCGTGCTGCGGCCGGCGCACCGCGCTGATCCGATGGCAGGAGCCAGGTGCTTCTCCTGGTCTCCCATGGGGTGCAGGGCCCAAGCACTTGGGCCATCCTCCACTGCACTCCCTGGCCACAGCAGAGAGCTGGCCTGGAAGAGGGGCAACCGGGACAGGATCGGTGCCCCGACCGGGACTAGAACCCGGTGTGCCGGCGCCGCAAGGCGGAGGATTAGCCTGTTAAGCCACGGCGCCGGTGCACTACTGCACTTCTGCCAAGAGTTCAATCGAATGAGTGACACAGCCATGAATGAAGCACCAGAATTCTTCCACAGTGATGAGAAATCCATACCAGGCAGTCCTGGCTAAAAGCATTATTGTGTTTTCTCTTCTTTCCTGCCTGTTTCCTCTAGACTCATGTTATACTTTCCTTGCAAAAAATTCCTTCTTGATGACAACAACCAGACTTGTTCTTTTGCTCTTGAAAGTATCCCCTCTGTTCATGGCAGGCACTATTGATAGCCCATGTAAGAAGTGTTCTCCTTCCCTTTGTTGCTCACAGAACTCCCAGGTTTTCATTTGTTTATATGTCCTCCTGGCCCAAGTATATAGTTAGCTTCATTCCCTCCTTGGGTGATCAGTCTTGTGACCCAACTCTGGCCTCTGGCTAGAAACCTGGGGCAGAGGTACAGGGGAGTGGGGGGAGGATCTGCAAGAAGTATCTGGGAAAGCTTTTCCTCCCAGATTGTGCCCCAGTCCTCTTTCTTCCTGTTTGAGAAGCTGCCCTGTGAGAAGGGAAGCTGCAACCATCTTGCTACCATGACGGAAAATAGCAGCAGCCCTGAAGAAGGAAGAGAGAAATTAAAAAAAAAATGGGATGGAGCAAGACATCTGTTTTAGAAATGCATGATTCATACACACAGCTGAAACCTCCTCTGTATGTTCAATTCTAATCTCAGGCAGGAATGATTTAAGAAGCCCCAAACTGGCCGGCACTGTGGCATAGAGGGTTGAGCCTCTGCCTCCTGTGCTGGCATCCCATATAGGTGTCAGTT
>NW_026909158.1:900000-986000 GCF_033115175.1 Lepus europaeus | reverse complement strand
AACAGGTTGAATGGAAATGACTGGATGAAACCACAAATATCCTCTTGTGTTATGGCTAACTCAATCCTAGATCTTGCTACAGGCTCTGCTTTGTGTTTTTTGATATTATCAATGCACTTTATGGTTTTGAATGAATTTAAGCAGGGAATATTTACTTTGGTGCTGGGAAACACTAATTAGTTCCACATGGAGACACAAACTGAACACATTCGTGCTGTCTAGGCAGAAAACTACAGCAATTGCTCCAAGAAACATGATATTTGTGTTTGTGTAGATGATATTTTTTGCACTTGCCTAAGAAAATACTTTGCTAGTCTCCCAAACCAGTTTGACTGTGATTATCTGAGTCCATTGCATACCAGTTCCACAGCACTTTGTCCCAATATGCCTGGATGAAACCTTAAATATCCTCTTGTGATATGGCTAACTCAATCCCAGATCTTGCTACAACCTCTGTGTTTGTGTTTTCTGGATATTATCAATGGACTTTACATTTTATAATGAATTTCAGTAGAGGCAATTTTGTTTTGTGCTGGACATGCTAAGTGCTTCCATATGCAGGCCAAACATGTTCACATTTGTATTTTCTACTCAGAAAGCGAGAGCAATCATTGCAAACAAACAGGATATTTATATTTGCAAACATGACTTTTTATACACATGGACAAAAGAAGAGTTTGCTTTTCTCCAAAACCAGGTTCAGGGTGATTTTCTGAGTCCACTGCATACCAATTACACAACACTTTGTCTGGAAATGACTGGATGAAACCAGAAATATCCTCTTGTGTTATGGCTAACTCAATCCAAGATCTTGCTACAACCTCTGTGTTTGTGTTTTTTTGATATTATCAATGGACTTTATGGTTTTGAATGAATTTAAGCAGGGAATATTTTCTTTGGTGCTGGGAAACACTAATTAGCTCCATATGGAGACACAAACTCAAAACATTCGTGCTGTCTAGGCAGAAAACTACAGCAATTGCTGCAAGGAAACATAATATTTGTGTTGGTGTAGATGATATTTTATGCACTTGCCTAAGAAAATACTTTGCTATTCTCCAAAACCAGTTTGACTGTGATTATCTGAGTCCATTGCATACCAGTTCCACAGCTCTTTGCCTGGATATGCCTTGATGAGACCAGAAATATCCTCTTGTGTTATGGCTAACTCAATCCCAGATCTTGCTACCGGCTCTGCTTTGTGTTTTCTGATATTATCAATGGACTTTATGGTTTTGAATGAATTTAAGCAGGGAATATTTTCTTTGATGCTGGGAAACTCTATTTCCACATGGAGACTCAAACTCATTCATTTGTGTTTTCTAGGAAGAAAACTACAGCAATTGCTGCAAACAAACATGATATTTGTGTTGGTGTAGATGACATTTTATGCACTTCCCTAAGAAAATACTTTGCTAGTCTCCAAAACCAGTTTGACTGTGATTATCTGAGTCCATTGCATACCAGTTCCACAGGACTTTGTCCGGATATGCCTAGATGAAACCAAAAATATCCTCTTGTGTTATGGCTAACTCAATCCCAGATCTTGCTACAACCTCTGTGTTTGGGTTTTCTGGATATTATCAATGGACTTTATGTTTTAGAATGAATTTCTGTAGAAGAAATTCTGTTTTGTCCTGGAAATGCTAAGTGAATCCATATGTAGGCCCAATGTGTTCACATTTGTGTTTTCTACGCAGAAAGCATGAGCAATCGTTGCAAACAAACAGGATATTGATATTTGCAAACATGACTATTTATCCACTTGGCCAAGAAAAAGAGTTTGCTTTTCTCCAAAACCAGTTTGAGGGTGATTTTCTGAGTCCATTGCCTACCAGTTCCACAACAGGTTGAATGGAAATGACTGGATGAAACCACAAATATCCTCTTGTGTTATGGCTAACTCAATCCCTGATCTTGCTACAACCTCTGTGTTTGTGTTTTCTGGATATTATCAATGGACTTTACATTTTAGAATGAATTTCAGTAGAGGAAATTTTGTTTTGTGCTGGACAAGCTAAGTGCTTCCATATGCAGGCCAAACATGTTCACATTTGTATTTTCTACGCATTAAGCGAGAGCAATCGTTGCAAACAAACAGAATATTCATATTTGCAAACTTGACTTTTTATACACATGGCCAAGAAAAAGAGTTTGCTTTTCTCCAAAACCAGGTTCAGGGTGATTTTCTGAGTCCATTGCATACCAATTCCACAACACTTTGTCTGGAAATGACTGGATGAAACCAGAAATATCCTCTTGTGTTATGGCTAACTCAATCCCAGATCTTGCTACAACCTCTGTGTTTGTGTTTGTTGATATTATCAATGGACTTTATGGTTTTGAATGAATTTATGCAGGGAATATTTTCTTTGGTCTGGGAAACACTAATTAGCTCCATATGGAGACATAAACTCAACACATTCGTGCTGTCTAGGCAGAAAACTACAGCAATTGCTGCAAGGAAACATAATATTTGTGTTGGTGTAGATGACATTTTATGCACTTGCCTAAGAAAATACTTTGCTATTCTCCAAAACCAGTCTGACTGTGATTATCTGAGTCCATTGCATACCAGTTCCACAGCACTTTGTCTGGATATGCCTGGATGAAACCAGAAATATCCTCCTGTGTTATGGCTCACTCAATCCCAGATCTTGCTACCACCTCTGTGTTTGTGTTTTTCTGGATATTATCGATGCACTTTATTGTTTTGAAAGTTTTTTATCAGGGAAATTTTTTTTTGTACTGGGAAACATTAATTGGTTCCACATGTAGACACCAGATCTACACATTCGTGTTTTCTTGGAGAATGCTAGAGGAACCGTGGGAAACAAACATGATATTTCTGATTATATACATGATATTTTATGCACTTCCTAACGAAAACACTTTGCTTCATCGAAAACCATTTTCATTGTGTTTTTTTGGTCTATTGCATACGAATTCCGCACCACTTTGTCCGGATATGACTGGATGAAACCAGAAATATGCGGTTCAGTTTTGGCTAACTCAATCCCACATATTGCTACAGCCTCTGTGTTTGTGTTTTCTGGATATTATCGATGGACTTTATTGTTTTGAATGTTTTTATCATGGAACATTTAATTTTGTACTGGGAAACTCTAATTGGTTCCACATGGAAACACCAGCTCTACACATTCGTGTTTTCTAGGGAGAAAGCAAGAGGAACTTCGGCAAACAAACATGATATTTCTCTTTGTGAAGATGTCATTTCATGCACTTGCCTAACGAAAAGACTTTAATTTTCTCCAAAACCATTTTTACTGTGATTCTCTCCGTCCATTGCATACAAATTCCACACCAGTTTATCCGGATATGCCTGGATATAACCAGAAATATCCGGTTGTGTTTTCGCTAACTCGATCCCAGATATTGCTACAGGTTCTGTGTTTCTGTTTCCCGGATATTATCAATGGATTTATTATTTTGAATGTTTTTTATCAGGAATATTTAATTGTGTGCTTGGGAAACTCTAGTTGATTCCACATGGAGACACCAGCTCTACAAATTCGTGTTTTCTAGGGAGAAAGCTAGACGAACTGCGGCAAACAAACATAATATTTCTTTTTTTATAGATTACATTTTATGCAGTTGCCTAACGAAAAGATTTTGCTTTTCTCCAAAACCATTATTACTGTGACTTTCTCAGTCTAGTGCATTGCATATGAATTCCACACCACTTTGTGTGGATATGACTGGATGAACCCAGATATATCCGGTTGTGTTTTGGCTAACTCAATGCGAAATATTGTGAAAGCCTCTGTGTTTGTGTTTTCCCGGATAGTAACAATGGACTTTATTGTTTTGAATATTTTTATCTGGGAACATTTAATTTTGTACCATAAAACACTAGTTGATTCCACATGGAGACACCAGCTGTACACATTCATATTTTCTAGGGTGAAAGCTAGATGAACTGCGGCAAACAATCATGACATTTCTGTTTGAATAGATGACAATTAAAACACTTGCCTAAAAAAAGACTTTGCTTTTCTCCAAAACCATTTTTACACTGATTTTATCAGTTCATTGCATACGAATTCCACAACACTTTGTCCGGATATGACTGGTTTAATGAGATATATCCAGTTGTGTTTTTGCTAACTCCATCTGAAATATTGTGAAAGCCTCTGTGTTTTTTTTCTCGTTATTATGGATGTACTTTATTGTTTTGAATGTTTTTTTACCAGGGAACATTAAATTTTTTGCTGGGAAACACTAATTGGTTCTACATGGAGACACCAGCTCTACGCATTCGTATTTTCTAGGGAGAAAGCTGGAGGAACTGCAGAAAACCAACATGATATTTTTGTTTTCATAGATGACATTTCATGCAATTTCCAAGCTAAAAGACTTTCCCTTATTCCAAAACCATTTTTACATTGATTTCCTTGGTCCATTTCATTCCACACTACTTTTTCCAGATGTGCCTGGATGAAACCAGAAATATCCGGTTGTGTTTTGGCTAACTATATCCCAGATATTGCTAAAGCCTCTGTGTTTGTGTTTTCTGGATATTATCGACAGACTTTATTGTTTTGATTTTTTTTATCAGGGAAAACTTAATTTTGTGCTGGGAAACACTAGTTGATTCCACATGGAGACACCAGCTCTACACATTCGTATTTTCTATGGAGAAAGCCAGAGGATTTGTGGCAAACAAAGATGATATTTCTGTTTGTATACATGGCATTTTATGCACTGCCCGAAGCAAAAGATTTGCTTTTCTCCCAAACCATTTGTACTGTGATTTTCTCGGTCCATTGCATACGAATTCCACACCACTTTGTCCAGAGTTGATTGGATGACACAAGAAATATCCAGTTGTGTTGTGGTTATCTCAATCCCAGATACTACTACTTCCATTGTCTATGTTTTTTCCGGATATTATCTTCGGACTTTATTGTTTTGAATGTTTTTTATCAGGGAACATTTAATTTTGTGCTGGGAAACACTTGTTGATTCCACATGGAGACACCAGCTCTACACATTGGCATTTTCTAGGACAAAATCTAGAGGAACTGCGGCAAACAAAAATTATATTTCTGTTAGTATAGATGACATTGTATGCACTTGCTTAATGAAAAGACTTTGCTTTTCTCCAAAACCATTTCTACTGTGATTTTTTCGGTCCATTTTATACGAATTCTACACCACTTTTTCCGGATATGATTGGAAGACATGATAAATATACAGTTATGTTTTCGCTAACTCCATCCAATATATTGCTACAGCCTCTGTGTTTCTGTTTTCTGTATATATCGAGGGACTTTATTGTTTTGAATGTTTTTATCAGGGAACATTTAATTTTGTGTTGGGAAACACTAATTGGTTCCACATGGAGACACCAGCTCTACACATTGATATTTTCTAGGGAGGAAGCTAGTGGAAGTGCGGCAAACAAACATGATATTTCTGTTTGAATAGATGACTTTTTAAGCACTTGCTTAATAAAAAGACATTACTTGTCTCCAAAACCATTTTTGCTGTAATTTTCTCAGTCCATTGCATACGAATTCCACACCAGTTTGTCCCGGTATGACTTTATGAAACCAGAAATATCCGGTTGTATTTTGGCTAACTCAATCCCAGATATTGCTACAGCCTCTGTGTTTGTGTTTTCTGGATATTATCAACGGACTTTATTGCTTTGAATGTTTTTATCAGTTAACATTTCATTTTGTACCATAGAAACACTAATTGGTTCCACATGGAGACACCATCTCTACACATTCGTATTTTCTAGGGAGAAATCCAGAAGAATTGCGGCAAACAAACATGGTATTTCTGTTTGTATAGATGACATTTTATGCACTTGCCTAACGAAAAGATTTTGCTTTTCTCCAAAACCATTTTACTTTGATTTTCCCGGTCAATTTCCTATGAATTGCACAACACTTAGTCCGGATATGACTGGATGAAACCAGAAATATCCAGTTGTGTTTTGGCTAACTCAATCCCAGATTTGTGAGAGCCTCTCTGTTTGTGTTTTCTGGATATTATTGACATACTGTCTTGTTTTGAACGTTTTTTATCAGGGAACATTTAATTTAGTGCTGGGACTCACTAATTGGTTCCACATGGAGACACCAGCTCTACATATTCGTATTTTCTAGGGAGAAAGTTAGAGGAACTGCTGCCAACAAACATCATATTTCTGTTTGTACAGATGACATTTTATGCAGTTGGCTAACGAAAAGACCTTGCTTTTCTCCAAAACATTTTCCTGTGATTTTCTCCCTCCATTGCATACGAATTCCACACCACTTTGTCCGGATATGACTGGATGTAACCAGAAATATCTGGTTGTGTTTTGGCTAACTCAATCGTAGATATTCCGAAAGCCTCTGTGTTTCTGTTTTCTGGATGTTATACATGGACTTTATTGTTTTGAATGTTTTTTTTATCAGGGAAAAATTAATTTTGTGTTTGGGAAAACAAAATGGTTTCAAAGGGAGACAACACCTCTACACATTCGTATTTTCTAGGGAGAAAGCTAGAGGAACTGCGGCAAACAAACATGATATTTCTGTTTGTATAGATGACATTTTATGCACTTGCCTAACAAAAAGACTTTGCTTTTCTCCAAAACCATTTGTATTTTTATTTTCTTGCTCCATTGCATACGAATGCCACACCCCTTTGCCTGGATAAGACTTGTTGAAATTTCAAATATCTGGATGTTTTTTTGGCTAACTCCAACCCACATATAGCTACAGCCTCTTTCTTTGTGTATTCCGGATATTATGAACGGACTTTATGGTTTTGAATGTATTTTATAAGAGAACATTCATTTTTGTGCTTGGAAACAATAATTGGTTCCATGTGCAGACACCAGATCTACACATTCGTATTTTCTATGGAGAAAGCTAGCGGATATGCGGCAAAGAAACATGATATTTCTGTTTCTATACATGACAATTTATGCACTTGCCTAAGGAAAAGACAATCCTTTTCTCCAAAACCATTTTACTGTGATTTTTCTCAGTCCTTGCATACGAATGCCACACAACTTTGTCCGGATATCACTGGATGAAACCAGAAAGATTCGTTTGTGTTTGGCTAACCCCATCCCAGATATTGCAACAGCATCTGTGGTTGTGTTTTCTGGATATTATCGATGGACTTTATTGTTTTGAATGTTTTTTTCGGGGAATATTTAATTTAGTGCTGGGAAACACAAATTGGTTCCACATGGAGACACCAGCTCTACTCATTCGTATTTTTTAGGGATAAACCTAGAGCAACTGCTGCAAACAAACATGGTATTTCTGTTTGTATAGATGGCTTTTTATGCACTTGCCTAAGAAAAGACTTTACTTTTCTCCAAAACCATTTTTCCTGTGATTGTCTATGTCCATTTTTTACGAATCTCACACCAATTTGTCCGGATATGACTGGATGAAACCAGAAATATCCGGTTGTGTTTTCCTAACTCAATTTGAGATATTGCGAAAGTCTCTGTGTTTGTGTTTTCGGGGTATTATCGATGGAATTTATTGTTTGGAATGTTTTTAATCAGGGAACATTTAATTTTCTGCTGGGAAACAATAGTTGGTTCCACATGGAGACACCAGCTCTATACATTCATATTTTCTAGGGAGAAAGCTAGGGGATCTGCGGCAAACAAACATGATATTTCTGATTGTATAGTTGACATTTTATGCACTTGCCTAAAGAAAAGACTTTGATTTTCTCCAAAAATATTTGTGCTGTGATTTTTTCGGTCCATTGCATATGAATGCCACACCACTTTGCTTGGATATGACTGGATGAAACCAGAAATATCCGGTTGTGTTTTGGCTATCTCAATCTGAAATATTGTGAAAGCCTCTGTTTTTGTCATTTCTGGATATTATAGAGGGACTTTATTGTTTTGATTGTTTTTTATCAGGGAACATTTAACCCTGTGCTGGGAAACTCTAATTGGTTCAACATGGAGACACAAACTCTACACATTTGTATTTTCTAGTTAGAAAGCTAGAGAAATTGCGGCAAACAAACATGGTATTTCTGTTTATATAAATGACATTTTATGCACTTGCCTAATGAAAAGACTTTGCTTTTCTCCAAAACCAATTTTCCTGTGATTATCTCGGTCCATTGCATACAAATTCCACATGACATTGTGGGGATATGAGTGGATGAAACCAGAAATATCCGGTTGTGTTTTGGCTAACTCTATCCCAGATGTTGTGAAAGTATTTCTGTTTGTGTTTTCTGGATATCATCGATGGACTTTATTGTTTTGAATGTTTTTTTGTCAGTGAACATTATTTTTATGCGGGAAACACTAATTGTTTCCACATGGAGACTCCAGCTGTAAACATTCATATTTTCTAGGGAAAATCTAGAGGAACTGGGTCAAACAAACATGATATTTCTGTTTGTGTACATGCCATTTGATGCACTAGTCTAACGAAATGACTTTGCTTTTTTCCAAAACCATTTTTACTATGATTTTCTTGGTCCATTTCATACAAATTCCAAACCATTTTGTTTGGATATGAATGGATGAAACCAGAAATATCTGGTTGTGTTTTCTCTAACTCAATCCCGATATTGCTACAGCCTCTGTGTTTGTTTATTCCTGAAAGTATCCACAGACTTTATTGTTTTGAATGTTTTTTATCAGGGAACATTTAATTTTGCGCTTTGAATCATTGCTTGGTTCCACATGGAGACACCAGCTCTACACATTCGTATTTTCTAGGGAGAAAGCTAGAGGAACTGCGGCAAACAAACATGATATTTCTGTTTGAATAGATGACATTTCATGCACTTGCATAACGAAGAGACTTTGCTTTTCTTCAAAAACAGTTTTTACTGTGATTTTCTCGGTCCATTGCATACGATTTCCACACAACTTTTTCCTGATATGACTGGATGAAACCAGAAATATCCGGTTGTGTTTTGGCTAAAGGCAATGCCAGATATTGCGACAGCCTCTGTGTTTCTGTTTTCTCTATATCATCGATTGACTTAATTGTTTTCAATGTTTTTTATCAGGGAACATTTAATTTTGTGCTGGGAAACACTAATTGGTTCCACATGGAGACAACAACTCTACACATTCGTATTTTCTAGGGAGAAAACTGGAGAAACTGTGGCAAACCATCATGATATATCTGTTTGTGTAGATTTCATTTTATACACTTGCCTAACGAAAAGACATTGTTTTTCTCTGAAACCATTTTCAATGTGATTGTCTGTGACTATATTATACGAATTCCACACCACTTTGTCAGGATATGACTGCATGAAACCAGAAATATCCGGTTGTGTTTTTGCTAACTCAGTAACACATATTTCGACAGCCTCTGTGTTTGCGTTTTCTGGATATTATCGATGAACTTTATTGTTTTAAATATTTTTTATCAGGGAACATTTAATTTTGTGCTTGGAAACACTCATTGGTTCCACAAGGGGACACCAGCTCTACATATTCGTATTTTCTAGGGAGAAAGTTAGAGGAACTGCTGCAAACAAACATGATATTTCTTTTTGTATAGGTGACATTTTATGCATTTGCCTAATGAAAAGACTTTGCTTTTCTCCAAAAGCATTTTTACTGTGATGTTCACGGTGCATGGCATAGGAATTCCACACCACTTTGTCAGGATATGACTGGATGAAACCAGAAATATCCGGGTTTTCTTTGGTTAACTCTATCCCATATATTGCGACAGCCTCTGTGTTTGTGTTTTCTGGATATTATCGATGGACTTTTTTGTTATGAATGTTTTTTATCAGGAAACATTTAATTTTGTGCTTGGAAACACTAATTGGTCCCACATGGAGACACCAGCTCTACACATTCGTATTTACTAGGGAGAAAGCTAGAGGAATTGCAGCAAGCAAACATGATATTTATGTTTGTATAGATGAGATTTTCTGCACTTGCCTAACGAAAATACTTTGCTTTTCTCCAAAACCATCTTTCTCTGATTTTTATAGGTCCATTGCATACGAATTCCACACCAGTTTGTCCGGATATGACTGGATGAAACCAGAAATATCCGGTTGTGTTTTGGCTAACTCAATAAGAAATATTGTGAAAGCCTCTGTGTTTGTGTTTTCTGCATATAATCGATGGACTTTATAGTTTTGAATGTTTTTTTCAGGGAAGATTTAATTTTGTGCTGGGAAACACTAGTTGACTCCATATGGAAACACCAGCTCTACACATTCGTATTTTCTAGAGAGAAAGCTAGAGGAACTGCAGCAAACAAACCTGACATTGATGTTTGTATAGATGACAATTTATACACTTGCTGTATGAAAATACTTTCCTTTTCTCCAAAACCATTTTTACTGTGATGTTCGCGGTCCATGGCATAGGAATTCCACACAACTTTTTCAGGATATGCTTGGATGAAACAAGAAATATCTTGTTGTGTTTTGGCTAACTCAATCCCAGATATTACGACAGACTCTGTGTTTGTGTTTTCTGGATATTATCCATGGACTTTATTGTTTTGAATGTTTTTTTCTTGCAACATTTAATTTTGTGCTCGGAAACACTAATTGGTTCCACAAGGAGACAACAGTTCTACACATTCGTATTTTCTAGGGAGAAAGCTAGAGGAACTGCCACAAACAATCATGATATTTCTTTTGTATCGATGACATTTTCTGCACTTGCCTAACGAAAATACTTTGCTTTTCTCCAAAACCATTTTTCCTTCGATTTTCTCCATCCATTGCATACGAATTCCACACCAGTTTACCGGATATGACAGGATGAAACCAGAAACGTCCGGTTGCGTTTTCACTAACTCAGTGCGAAATAAGTGAAAGCTTCTTTTTTTGAGTTTTCTGGATATTATGAATGGACCTTCCTGTTTTGAATGTTTTTATCAGGGACAATTTAATTTTGTACCGTAGAAACACTAATTAGTTCATCATGGGGACACCAGCTCTACACATTCGTATTTTCTAGGGAGGAAGCTAGAGGAACTGCGGCAAACATACATGATATTTCTGTTAGTATCGATGACCTTTTATGCACTTGGCCAACGAAAAGCCTTTGGTTTTATCCAAAACCATTTGTACTGTGATTTTCTCAGTCCATTGCATACGAATTCCACACCACTTTGTCCAGATATGACTGGATGAAAAAAGAAATATACGGTTGTGTTTTGGTAACTCAATCCGAAATATTGTGAAAGTTTCTGTGTTACTGTTTTCTGGATATTATGGATGAACTTTATTGTTTTGAAAGTTTTTATCAGGGAATATTTAATTTAGTACCTTAGGAACACTAACTGGTTCATCATGGGGACACGAGCTCTACACATTCATATTTTCTAGGGAGAAAGCTAGAGGAACTGCGGCAAACAAACATGATATTTCTGTTTGTATAGATGACATTTTATGCAGTTGCCTAACGAAAACACTTAGCTTTTCTCCAAAACCATTTTTACTGTGATTTTCTCGGTCCATTGCATACGAATTCCACACTAGTTTGTCCAGATATGACTGAATTTAACCGGAAATATCCGCTTTTTTGTGGCTAACTCAATCACAGATATTGCTCCAGCCACTTTATTAGTGTATTCCTGATATTATACACAGATTTTATTGTTTTGAATGTTTTTTATCAGGGAACATTTAATTTTAGGCTTGGAATCACTAATTGGTTCCACATGGAGACACCAGCTCTACACATTCGTATTTTCTAGGAAGAAAGCTAGAGGAACTGCAGCAAACAAACATGATATTTCTGTTTGTATAGATGAGATTTTCTGCACTTGCCTAACGAAAAGACTTTGCTTTTCTCCAAAACCATTTTTACTGTGATTTTCTTGGTCCATTGCATACGAATTCCACACCAGTTTGTCCGGATATGACTGGATGAAAACAGAAGTATCCGGATGTGTTTTGGCTAACTCAATGCGAAAAATTGTGAAAGCCACTGTGTTTGTTTTTTCTGGATATTATCGATGGACTTTATTGTTTTGAATGTTTTTATCAGGGAACATTTCATTTTATAACATTGAAACACTAATAGGTTCATCATGGGGAAACCAGCTCTACACATTCGTATTTTCTAGGGAGAAAGCTAGAGGAACTGCAGCAAACAAACATGATATTTCTGTTTGTCTAGATGACATTTTATGCACTTGCCTAACGAAATGACTCTGCTTTTCTCCAAACCATTTTTACTGTGATTTTCTTGGTCCATTGCATACGAATTCCACACCAGTTTGTCCGGATATGACTGGATGAAAACAGAAGTATCCGGATGTGTTTTGGCTAACTCAATGCGAAAAATTGTGAAAGCCACTGTGTTTGTTTTTTCTGGATATTATCGATGGACTTTATTGTTTTGAATGTTTTTATCAGGGAACATTTCATTTTATAACATTGAAACACTAATAGGTTCATCATGGGGAAACCAGCTCTACACATTCGTATTTTCTAGGGAGAAAGCTAGAGGAACTGCAGCAAACAAACATGATATTTCTGTTTGTCTAGATGACATTTTATGCACTTGCCTAACGAAATGACTCTGCTTTTCTCCAAACCATTTTTAGTGTGATTTTCTCGGTCCATTGCATACGAATTCCACACTAGTTTGTCCGGATATGACTGGATGAAACCAGAAATATCCGGTTTTGGTTTGGCTAACCCAATCCCAGATATTGCTACAGCCTCTGTGTTTCTGTATTCCTGATATTATCCACGGACTTTATTGCTTTGAATGTTTTTTATCAGGGTACATTTAATTTGGTATTTAGAAATACTAAGTGGTTCCACATGGCGACACCAGCTCTACACATTCGTATTTTCTAGGGAGAAAGCTAGAGGAACTGCGGCAAACAAACATGATATTTCTGTTTGTATAGATGGCATTTTATGCACTTGCCTAACGAAAAGACTTTGCTTTTCTCCAAAACCATTTTTCCTTCGATTTTCTCCATCCATTGCATCCGAATTCCACACCAGTTTACCGGATATGACAGGATGAAACCAGAAACGTCTGGTTGCGTTTTCACTAACTCAGTGCGAAATAAGTGAAAGCTTCTTTTTTTGAGTTTTCTGGATATTATGAATGGACCTTCCTGTTTTGAATGTTTTTATCAGGGACAATTTAATTTTGTACCGTAGAAACATTAATTAGTTCATCATGGGGACACCAGCTCTACACATTCGTATTTTCTAGGGAGGAAGCTAGAGGAACTGCGGCAAACATACATGATATTTCTGTTAGTATCGATGACCTTTTATGCACTTGGCCAACGAAAAGCCTTTGGTTTTATCCAAAACCATTTGTACTGTGATTTTCTCAGTCCATTGCATACGAATTCCACACCACTTTGTCCAGATATGACTGGATGAAAAAAGAAATATACGGTTGTGTTTTGGTAACTCAATCCGAAATATTGTGAAAGTTTCTGTGTTACTGTTTTCTGGATATTATGGATGAACTTTATTGTTTTGAAAGTTTTTATCAGGGAATATTTAATTTAGTACCTTAGGAACACTAACTGGTTCATCATGGGGACACGAGCTCTACACATTCATATTTTCTAGGGAGAAAGCTAGAGGAACTGCGGCAAACAAACATGATATTTCTGTTTGTATAGATGACATTTTATGCAGTTGCCTAACGAAAACACTTAGCTTTTCTCCAAAACCATTTTTACTGTGATTTTCTCGGTCCATTGCATACGAATTCCACACTAGTTTGTCCAGATATGACTGAATTTAACCGGAAATATCCGCTTTTTTGTGGCTAACTCAATCACAGATATTGCTCCAGCCACTTTATTAGTGTATTCCTGATATTATACACAGATTTTATTGTTTTGAATGTTTTTTATCGGGGAACATTTAATTTTAGGCTTGGAATCACTAATTGGTTCCACATGGAGACACCAGCTCTACACATTCGTATTTTCTAGGAAGAAAGCTAGAGGAACTGCAGCAAACAAACATGATATTTCTGTTTGTATAGATGAGATTTTCTGCACTTGCCTAACGAAAAGACTTTGCTTTTCTCCAAAACCATTTTTACTGTGATTTTCTTGGTCCATTGCATACGAATTCCACACCAGTTTGTCCGGATATGACTGGATGAAAACAGAAGTATCCGGATGTGTTTTGGCTAACTCAATGCGAAAAATTGTGAAAGCCACTGTGTTTGTTTTTTCTGGATATTATCGATGGACTTTATTGTTTTGAATGTTTTTATCAGGGAACATTTCATTTTATAACATTGAAACACTAATAGGTTCATCATGGGGAAACCAGCTCTACACATTCGTATTTTCTAGGGAGAAAGCTAGAGGAACTGCAGCAAACAAACATGATATTTCTGTTTGTCTAGATGACATTTTATGCACTTGCCTAACGAAATGACTCTGCTTTTCTCCAAACCATTTTTACTGTGATTTTCTTGGTCCATTGCATACGAATTCCACACCAGTTTGTCCGGATATGACTGGATGAAAACAGAAGTATCCGGATGTGTTTTGGCTAACTCAATGCGAAAAATTGTGAAAGCCACTGTGTTTGTTTTTTCTGGATATTATCGATGGACTTTATTGTTTTGAATGTTTTTATCAGGGAACATTTCATTTTATAACATTGAAACACTAATAGGTTCATCATGGGGAAACCAGCTCTACACATTCGTATTTTCTAGGGAGAAAGCTAGAGGAACTGCAGCAAACAAACATGATATTTCTGTTTGTCTAGATGACATTTTATGCACTTGCCTAACGAAATGACTCTGCTTTTCTCCAAACCATTTTTAGTGTGATTTTCTCGGTCCATTGCATACGAATTCCACACTAGTTTGTCCGGATATGACTGGATGAAACCAGAAATATCCGGTTTTGGTTTGGCTAACCCAATCCCAGATATTGCTACAGCCTCTGTGTTTCTGTATTCCTGATATTATCCACGGACTTTATTGCTTTGAATGTTTTTTATCAGGGTACATTTAATTTGGTATTTAGAAATACTAAGTGGTTCCACATGGCGACACCAGCTCTACACATTCGTATTTTCTAGGGAGAAAGCTAGAGGAACTGCGGCAAACAAACATGATATTTCTGTTTGTATAGATGGCATTTTATGCACTTGCCTAACGAAAAGACTTTGCTTTTCTCCAAAACCATTTTTCCTTCGATTTTCTCCATCCATTGCATCCGAATTCCACACCAGTTTACCGGATATGACAGGATGAAACCAGAAATATCCAGTTGTGTTTTCACTAACTCAATGCGAAATAAGTGAAAGCTTCTTTTTTTGAGTTTTCTGGATATTATGAATGGACCTTCCTGTTTTGAATGTTTTTATCAGGGACAATTTAATTTTGTACCGTAGAAACACTAATTAGTTCATCATGGGGACACCAGCTCTACACATTCGTATTTTCTAGGGAGGAAGCTAGAGGAACTGCGGCAAACATACATGATATTTCTGTTAGTATCGATGACCTTTTATGCACTTGGCCAACGAAAAGCCTTTGGTTTTATCCAAAACCATTTGTACTGTGATTTTCTCAGTCCATTGCATACGAATTCCACACCACTTTGTCCAGATATGACTGGATGAAAAAAGAAATATACGGTTGTGTTTTGGTAACTCAATCCGAAATATTGTGAAAGTTTCTGTGTTACTGTTTTCTGGATATTATGGATGAACTTTATTGTTTTGAAAGTTTTTATCAGGGAATATTTAATTTAGTACCTTAGGAACACTAACTGGTTCATCATGGGGACACGAGCTCTACACATTCATATTTTCTAGGGAGAAAGCTAGAGGAACTGCGGCAAACAAACATGATATTTCTGTTTGTATAGATGACATTTTATGCAGTTGCCTAACGAAAACACTTAGCTTTTCTCCAAAACCATTTTTACTGTGATTTTCTCGGTCCATTGCATACGAATTCCACACTAGTTTGTCCAGATATGACTGAATTTAACCGGAAATATCCGCTTTTTTGTGGCTAACTCAATCACAGATATTGCTCCAGCCACTTTATTAGTGTATTCCTGATATTATACACAGATTTTATTGTTTTGAATGTTTTTTATCGGGGAACATTTAATTTTAGGCTTGGAATCACTAATTGGTTCCACATGGAGACACCAGCTCTACACATTCGTATTTTCTAGGAAGAAAGCTAGAGGAACTGCAGCAAACAAACATGATATTTCTGTTTGTATAGATGAGATTTTCTGCACTTGCCTAACGAAAAGACTTTGCTTTTCTCCAAAACCATTTTTACTGTGATTTTCTTGGTCCATTGCATACGAATTCCACACCAGTTTGTCCGGATATGACTGGATGAAAACAGAAGTATCCGGATGTGTTTTGGCTAACTCAATGCGAAAAATTGTGAAAGCCACTGTGTTTGTTTTTTCTGGATATTATCGATGGACTTTATTGTTTTGAATGTTTTTATCAGGGAACATTTCATTTTATAACATTGAAACACTAATAGGTTCATCATGGGGAAACCAGCTCTACACATTCGTATTTTCTAGGGAGAAAGCTAGAGGAACTGCAGCAAACAAACATGATATTTCTGTTTGTCTAGATGACATTTTATGCACTTGCCTAACGAAATGACTCTGCTTTTCTCCAAACCATTTTTAGTGTGATTTTCTCGGTCCATTGCATACGAATTCCACACTAGTTTGTCCGGATATGACTGGATGAAACCAGAAATATCCGGTTTTCGTTTGGCTAACCCAATCCCAGATATTGCTACAGCCTCTGTGTTTCTGTATTCCTGATATTATCCACGGACTTTATTGCTTTGAATGTTTTTTATCAGGGTACATTTAATTTGGTATTTAGAAATACTAAGTGGTTCCACATGGCGACACCAGCTCTACACATTCGTATTTTCTAGGGAGAAAGCTAGAGGAACTGCGGCAAACAAACATGATATTTCTGTTTGTATAGATGGCATTTTATGCACTTGCCTAACGAAAAGACTTTGCTTTTCTCCAAAACCATTTTTCCTTCGATTTTCTCCATCCATTGCATCCGAATTCCACACCAGTTTACCTGATATGACAGGATGAAACCAGAAACGTCTGGTTGGGTTTTCACTAACTCAGTGCGAAATAAGTGAAAGCTTCTTTTTTTGAGTTTTCTGGATATTATGAATGGACCTTCCTGTTTTGAATGTTTTTATCAGGGACAATTTAATTTTGTACCGTAGAAACACTAATTAGTTCATCATGGGGACACCAGCTCTACACATTCGTATTTTCTAGGGAGGAAGCTAGAGGAACTGCGGCAAACATACATGATATTTCTGTTAGTATCGATGACCTTTTATGCACTTGGCCAACGAAAAGCCTTTGGTTTTATCCAAAACCATTTGTACTGTGATTTTCTCAGTCCATTGCATACGAATTCCACACCACTTTGTCCAGATATGACTGGATGAAAAAAGAAATATACGGTTGTGTTTTGGTAACTCAATCCGAAATATTGTGAAAGTTTCTGTGTTACTGTTTTCTGGATATTATGGATGAACTTTATTGTTTTGAAAGTTTTTATCAGGGAATATTTAATTTAGTACCTTAGGAACACTAACTGGTTCATCATGGGGACACGAGCTCTACACATTCATAATTTCTAGGGAGAAAGCTAGAGGAACTGCGGCAAACAAACATGATATTTCTGTTTGTATAGATGACATTTTATGCAGTTGCCTAACGAAAACACTTAGCTTTTCTCCAAAACCATTTTTACTGTGATTTTCTCGGTCCATTGCATACGAATTCCACACTAGTTTGTCCAGATATGACTGAATTTAACCGGAAATATCCGCTTTTTTGTGGCTAACTCAATCACAGATATTGCTCCAGCCACTTTATTAGTGTATTCCTGATATTATACACAGATTTTATTGTTTTGAATGTTTTTTATCAGGGAACATTTAATTTTAGGCTTGGAATCACTAATTGGTTCCACATGGAGACACCAGCTCTACACATTCGTATTTTCTAGGAAGAAAGCTAGAGGAACTGCAGCAAACAAACATGATATTTCTGTTTGTATAGATGAGATTTTCTGCACTTGCCTAACGAAAAGACTTTGCTTTTCTCCAAAACCATTTTTACTGTGATTTTCTTGGTCCATTGCATACGAATTCCACACCAGTTTGTCCGGATATGACTGGATGAAAACAGAAGTATCCGGATGTGTTTTGGCTAACTCAATGCGAAAAATTGTGAAAGCCACTGTGTTTGTTTTTTCTGGATATTATCGATGGACTTTATTGTTTTGAATGTTTTTATCAGGGAACATTTCATTTTATAACATTGAAACACTAATAGGTTCATCATGGGGAAACCAGCTCTACACATTCGTATTTTCTAGGGAGAAAGCTAGAGGAACTGCAGCAAACAAACATGATATTTCTGTTTGTCTAGATGACATTTTATGCACTTGCCTAACGAAATGACTCTGCTTTTCTCCAAACCATTTTTACTGTGATTTTCTTGGTCCATTGCATACGAATTCCACACCAGTTTGTCCGGATATGACTGGATGAAAACAGAAGTATCCGGATGTGTTTTGGCTAACTCAATGCGAAAAATTGTGAAAGCCACTGTGTTTGTTTTTTCTGGATATTATCGATGGACTTTATTGTTTTGAATGTTTTTATCAGGGAACATTTCATTTTATAACATTGAAACACTAATAGGTTCATCATGGGGAAACCAGCTCTACACATTCGTATTTTCTAGGGAGAAAGCTAGAGGAACTGCAGCAAACAAACATGATATTTCTGTTTGTCTAGATGACATTTTATGCACTTGCCTAACGAAATGACTCTGCTTTTCTCCAAACCATTTTTAGTGTGATTTTCTCGG
This sequence comes from Lepus europaeus, assembly GCF_033115175.1. Taxonomy (NCBI): domain Eukaryota; kingdom Metazoa; phylum Chordata; class Mammalia; order Lagomorpha; family Leporidae; genus Lepus; species Lepus europaeus. Next base: position 967,116 of record NW_026909158.1, on the reverse strand, counting down.
TCCATTGCATACGAATTCCACACTAGTTTGTCCGGATATGACTGGATGAAACCAGAAATATCCGGTTTTGGTTTGGCTAACCCAATCCCAGATATTGCTACAGCCTCTGTGTTTCTGTATTCCTGATATTATCCACGGACTTTATTGCTTTGAATGTTTTTTATCAGGGTACATTTAATTTGGTATTTAGAAATACTAAGTGGTTCCACATGGCGACACCAGCTCTACACATTCGTATTTTCTAGGGAGAAAGCTAGAGGAACTGCGGCAAACAAACATGATATTTCTGTTTGTATAGATGGCATTTTATGCACTTGCCTAACGAAAAGACTTTGCTTTTCTCCAAAACCATTTTTCCTTCGATTTTCTCCATCCATTGCATCCGAATTCCACACCAGTTTACCGGATATGACAGGATGAAACCAGAAATATCCAGTTGTGTTTTCACTAACTCAATGCGAAATAAGTGAAAGCTTCTTTTTTTGAGTTTTCTGGATATTATGAATGGACCTTCCTGTTTTGAATGTTTTTATCAGGGACAATTTAATTTTGTACCGTAGAAACATTAATTAGTTCATCATGGGGACACCAGCTCTACACATTCGTATTTTCTAGGGAGGAAGCTAGAGGAACTGCGGCAAACATACATGATATTTCTGTTAGTATCGATGACCTTTTATGCACTTGGCCAACGAAAAGCCTTTGGTTTTATCCAAAACCATTTGTACTGTGATTTTCTCAGTCCATTGCATACGAATTCCACACCACTTTGTCCAGATATGACTGGATAAAAAAGAAATATACAGTTGTGTTTTGGTAACTCAATCCGAAATATTGTGAAAGTTTCTGTGTTACTCTTTTCTGGATATTATGGATGAACTTTATTGTTTTGAAAGTTTTTATCAGGGAATATTTAATTTAGTACCTTAGGAACACTAATTGGTTCATCATGGGGACACGAGCTCTACACATTCGTATTTTCTAGGGAGAAAGCTAGAGGAACTGCGGCAAACAAACATGATATTTCTGTTTGTATAGATGACATTTTATGCAGTTGCCTAACGAAAACACTTAGCTTTTCTCCAAAACCATTTTTACTGTGATTTTCTCGGTCCATTGCATACGAATTCCACACTAGTTTGTCCAGATATGACTGAATTTAACCGGAAATATCCGCTTTTTTGTGGCTAACTCAATCACAGATATTGCTCCAGCCACTTTATTAGTGTATTCCTGATATTATACACAGATTTTATTGTTTTGAATGTTTTTTATCGGGGAACATTTAATTTTAGGCTTGGAATCACTAATTGGTTCCACATGGAGACACCAGCTCTACACATTCGTATTTTCTAGGAAGAAAGCTAGAGGAACTGCAGCAAACAAACATGATATTTCTGTTTGTATAGATGAGATTTTCTGCACTTGCCTAACGAAAAGACTTTGCTTTTCTCCAAAACCATTTTTACTGTGATTTTCTTGGTCCATTGCATACGAATTCCACACCAGTTTGTCCGGATATGACTGGATGAAAACAGAAGTATCCGGATGTGTTTTGGCTAACTCAATGTGAAAAATTGTGAAAGCCACTGTGTTTGTTTTTTCTGGATATTATCGATGGACTTTATTGTTTTGAATGTTTTTATCAGGGAACATTTCATTTTATAACATTGAAACACTAATAGGTTCATCATGGGGAAACCAGCTCTACACATTCGTATTTTCTAGGGAGAAAGCTAGAGGAACTGCAGCAAACAAACATGATATTTCTGTTTGTCTAGATGACATTTTATGCACTTGCCTAACGAAATGACTCTGCTTTTCTCCAAACCATTTTTAGTGTGATTTTCTCGGTCCATTGCATACGAATTCCACACTAGTTTGTCCGGATATGACTGGATGAAACCAGAAATATCCGGTTTTGGTTTGGCTAACCCAATCCCAGATATTGCTACAGCCTCTGTGTTTCTGTATTCCTGATATTATCCACGGACTTTATTGCTTTGAATGTTTTTTATCAGGGTACATTTAATTTGGTATTTAGAAATACTAAGTGGTTCCACATGGCGACACCAGCTCTACACATTCGTATTTTCTAGGGAGAAAGCTAGAGGAACTGCGGCAAACAAACATGATATTTCTGTTTGTATAGATGGCATTTTATGCACTTGCCTAACGAAAAGACTTTGCTTTTCTCCAAAACCATTTTTCCTTCGATTTTCTCCATCCATTGCATCCGAATTCCACACCAGTTTACCGGATATGACAGGATGAAACCAGAAACGTCTGGTTGCGTTTTCACTAACTCAGTGCGAAATAAGTGAAAGCTTCTTTTTTTGAGTTTTCTGGATATTATGAATGGACCTTCCTGTTTTGAATGTTTTTATCAGGGACAATTTAATTTTGTACCGTAGAAACATTAATTAGTTCATCATGGGGACACCAGCTCTACACATTCGTATTTTCTAGGGAGGAAGCTAGAGGAACTGCGGCAAACATACATGATATTTCTGTTAGTATCGATGACCTTTTATGCACTTGGCCAACGAAAAGCCTTTGGTTTTATCCAAAACCATTTGTACTGTGATTTTCTCAGTCCATTGCATACGAATTCCACACCACTTTGTCCAGATATGACTGGATAAAAAAGAAATATACGGTTGTGTTTTGGTAACTCAATCCGAAATATTGTGAAAGTTTCTGTGTTACTGTTTTCTGGATATTATGGATGAACTTTATTGTTTTGAAAGTTTTTATCAGGGAATATTTAATTTAGTACCTTAGGAACACTAATTGGTTCATCATGGGGACACGAGCTCTACACATTCGTATTTTCTAGGGAGAAAGCTAGAGGAACTGCGGCAAACAAACATGATATTTCTGTTTGTATAGATGACATTTTATGCAGTTGCCTAACGAAAACACTTAGCTTTTCTCCAAAACCATTTTTACTGTGATTTTCTCGGTCCATTGCATACGAATTCCACACTAGTTTGTCCAGATATGACTGAATTTAACCGGAAATATCCGCTTTTTTGTGGCTAACTCAATCACAGATATTGCTCCAGCCACTTTATTAGTGTATTCCTGATATTATACACAGATTTTATTGTTTTTAATGTTTTTTATCGGGGAACATTTAATTTTAGGCTTGGAATCACTAATTGGTTCCACATGGAGACACCAGCTCTACACATTCGTATTTTCTAGGAAGAAAGCTAGAGGAACTGCAGCAAACAAACATGATATTTCTGTTTGTATAGATGAGATTTTCTGCACTTGCCTAACGAAAAGACTTTGCTTTTCTCCAAAACCATTTTTACTGTGATTTTCTTGGTCCATTGCATACGAATTCCACACCAGTTTGTCCGGATATGACTGGATGAAAACAGAAGTATCCGGATGTGTTTTGGCTAACTCAATGCGAAAAATTGTGAAAGCCACTGTGTTTGTTTTTTCTGGATATTATCGATGGACTTTATTGTTTTGAATGTTTTTATCAGGGAACATTTCATTTTATAACATTGAAACACTAATAGGTTCATCATGGGGAAACCAGCTCTACACATTCGTATTTTCTAGGGAAAAAGCTAGAGGAACTGCAGCAAACAAACATGATATTTCTGTTTGTCTAGATGACATTTTATGCACTTGCCTAACGAAATGACTCTGCTTTTCTCCAAACCATTTTTAGTGTGATTTTCTCGGTCCATTGCATACGAATTCCACACTAGTTTGTCCGGATATGACTGGATGAAACCAGAAATATCCGGTTTTGGTTTGGCTAACCCAATCCCAGATATTGCTACAGCCTCTGTGTTTCTGTATTCCTGATATTATCCACGGACTTTATTGCTTTGAATGTTTTTTATCAGGGTACATTTAATTTCGTATTTAGAAATACTAAGTGGTTCCACATGGCGACACCAGCTCTACACATTCGTATTTTCTAGGGAGAAATCTAGAGGAACTGTGGCAAACAAACATGATATTTATGTTTGTGTAGATGACGTTTTATGCACTTGCCTAACGAAAAGACTTTTCTGTTCTCCAAAACAATTTTTATTGTGATTTTCTCAGTCCATTGCATATGAATTCCACACCAGTTTGTCCGGATATGACTGGATGAAACCGGAAATATCTGGTTTTGTTTTGGCTAACTCAATCCCAGATATTGCTACAGCCTCTGTGTTTCTGTTTTCCAGATATTAGCGATGGAATTTATTGCTTTTAATTTTTTTTTCAGGGAACTTTTAATTTTGTGCTGGGAAACACTGATTGGTTCCACATGGAGACACCAGCTCTACACATTAGTATTTTCCAGGGAGAAAGTTAGAGGAACTGCCGCAAACAAACATGATATTTCTGTTTGTATAGATGACATTTTATGCACTTGCGTAACGAAAAGACTTTTTCTCCAAAATCATTTCTACTGTGATTTTCTCGGTATATGCATACGAATTCCAAACCACTTTATCCGGATATGACTGGAGAAACCAGAAATATCCGGTTGTGTTTTGGCTAATTCAATCCCAGATATTGCTACAGCCTCTGTGTTTGTGTTTTACAGATATTATCGATGGAATTTATTGTTTTGAATATTTTTATCAGGAACCATTTCAGTTTGTACCGTAGAAACACTAATTGGTTCATCATGGGGACACCAGCTCTACACATTCGTATTTTCTAGGGAGAAAGCTAGAGGAACTGCAACAAACAAGCATGATATTTCTGTCTGTCTAGATGACATTTTATGCACTTGCCTACCTAAAAACTTTGCTTTTCTCCAAAACCATTTTACTGTGATTTTCTCTGTACATTACATACAAATTCCACACCAGTTTTTCTGATTATGACTGCATGAAACCGGAAATATCTGGTTTTGTATTGCCTAACTCAATCCCAGATATGGCTACAGCCTCTGTGTTTGTGTATTCCTGATATTATCCACAGTCTTTATTATTTTGAATGTTTTTTATCAGGGAACATTTAATTTTGTACCGTCGAAACACTAATTGTTTACACATAAAGACACCAGCTCTACACCTTCGTAATTTCTACGGAAAAGCTAGAGGAACTGCCGCAAACAAACATGATATTCTGTTTGTATAGATGACATTTTATGCACTTGCGTAACGAGAAGACTCTGCTTTTCTCCAAAACCATTTTTACTGTGATTCTCTCGGTCCATTGCATACGAATTCCACACAACTTTGTCCGGATATCAGTGGATGTAACCAGAAATATCTGGTTGTGTTTTGGCTAACTAAATCCCAGATATTGCTACAGCCTCTGTATTTGTTTTTTCTGGATATTATACACAGATTTTATTGTTTTGAATGTTTTTTATTGGGGAACATTTAATTTTGTGCTGCGAAACATTAATTGGTTCCACATTGAGACACCAGCTCTACGTATTCGTAATTTCTAGGGAGAAATCTAGAGGAACTGCGACAAACCTAAATGATGTTCTGCTTTTTTGGATGACTTTATATGCACTTGCCTAATGAAAAGACTTTCCTTTTCTCCAAAACCATTTTTACTCTGATTTTCTCGTTCCATTGCATACGAATTCCAAACCACTTTGTCCGGATATGACTGGATGAAACCAGAAATATCCGGTTGTGTTTTGGCTAACTCAATCCGAAATATTTTGAAAGCCTCTGTGTTTGTGTTTTCTGGATATTCTCGATGGACTTTATAGTTTTGAATATTTTTATCAGGGAACATTTCATTTTGTACCGTAGAAACACTAATTGGTTCATCAATGGACACAAGTTCTAATCATTCGTATTTTCTAAGGAGAAAGCTAGAAGAACTGCGGCAAACAATTATGATATTTATGTTTGTGTAGATGACATTTTATGTACTTGCCTAACAAAAAGTCTTTGCTTCTCTCCAAAACCATATGTACTGTGATTTTTTCGGTGCATTGCATACGAATTCCACAACAGTTTGTCCGGATATGAATGGATGAAACCGGAAATACCCGGTTTTGTTTTGGCTATCTCCATCCCAGATATTGCTACAGACTCTGTGTTTGTGCATTCCTGATATTATCCACAGAATTTATTGTTTTGAAGGTTTTTTATCAGGGAATATTTAATTTTGTGCTGCAAATCACTAGTTGGTTCCACATTGGGACACCTGCTCTACATATTTGTATTTTCTAGGGAGAAAGCTAGAGGAACTGCGACAAACAAACATGATATTTCTGTTTGTATAGATGACATTTTATCTACTTGCCTAATGAAAAGACTTTGCTTTTCTCAAAAACCATTTTTACTTCGATATTTTGGGTCCATTGCATACGCATTCCACACCACTTTGTCTGGATATGACTGGATGAAACCAGAAATATCCGTTGTGCTTTGGCTAACTGAATCCGAAATATTGTGAAACCCTCTGTTTTTGTGTTTTCTGGATATTATCGATGGACTTTATTGTTTCGAATGTTTTTATCCGGGAACATTTAATTTTGTACCATTGAAACACTAATAGGTTCCACATGGGGACACCAGCTCTACACATTTATATTTTCTAAGCAGAAAGCTAGAGGAACTGTGGCAAACAAACATGATATTTCTGTTTGTATCGATAACATTTTATGAACTTGCCTAACGAAAAGACTTTGCTTTACTCCAAATCCACATTTACTGCGATTTGCTCGGTGCATTGCATACGAATTCCACACCAGTTTGTCCGGATATGACTGGATGAAACCGGAAATATCCAGTTTTGTTTTGGCTAACTCAATCCCAGATATTGCTACCGCCTCTGTGTTTGTGCATTCCTGATATTATCCATAGAGTTTATTGTTTTGCAGTTTTTTTATCAGGGAACATTTAATTTTGTGCTGCGAATCACTAGTTGGTTCCACATTGAGACACCAGCTCTACATATTTGTATTTTACAGAGAGAAAGCTAGAGGAACTGCAACAAACAAACATGATATTTCTGTTTGTATAGATGACATTTTATCTACTTGCCTAATGAAAAGACGTTGCTTTTCTCCAAAACAATATGTAATGTGATTTTTTCGGTCCATTGTATGCGAGTTCCACACCACTTTGTCCGGATATGACTGGATGAAACCGGAAATATCCGGTTTTGTTTTGGCTAACTGAATCCCAGATATTGCTACAGCCTCTGTGTTTGTTTATTCCTGATATTATCCACAGACTTTATTGTTTTGAATGTTTTTTATCAGGGAACATTTATTTTGTTCTTGGATAAAGTAATTTTTTCCCCATGGAGACACCATCTCTACACATTCGTATTTTCTAGGGAGAAAGCTAGAAGAAAAGCGGCAACCAAACACGATATTTCTGTTTGCATCGATGACATTTTATGCACTTGCCTAATGAAAAGACTTTGCTTTTCTTCAAAACAATTTTTACTGTGATATTCTCGGGCCATTGCATATGAATTTCACACCAGTTTGACCGGATATGACTGGATGGAACCAGAAATATCCGGTTGTGTTTTGGCTAACTAAATCCGAAATATTGCTACAGCCTCTGTGCTTGTGTTTTCTTGATATTATCAAAGGACTTTATTGTTTTGAATGTTTTTTATCAGGGAACATTTAATTTTGTTCTTGGAAACTCTAATCGGTTCTACAAGGAGACACCAGCTCTACACATTCGTATTTTTTTGGGAGAAAGCTAGAGGAACTGTGGCAAACAAATATGATATTTCTGTTTGTACAGATGACATTTTATGCTCTTGCCTAACTAAAAGGCTTTGCTTTTCCCCAAAACCATTTTTAATGTGATTTTCTTGGTCCATTTCATACGAATTCCACACCACGTTGTCTGGATATGACTGGATGAAACCACAAATATAGGGTTGTGTTTTGGCTAACTCAATCACAGAGGTTTCGACAGCCTCAGTGTTTGTGTTTTCTGGATATTATCAACGAACATTATTGTTTTGAATGTTTTATCAGGGAACATTTAATTTTTTACCATAGAAACACTAATTAGTTCCACATAGAGAACACAGCTCTACACATTCGTATTTTCTAGGGAGAAAGCTAGAGGAACTGCGACAAACAAACATGATATTTCTCTTTGTACAGATGACATTTTATGCACTTTCTGAATGAAAAGTCTTTGCTTTTCTCCAAAACCATTTTTACTGTGACTATCTCGGTCCACTGCATACGAATTCCACAATACTTTGTCCGGATATGACTGGATGGACCAGAAATAACAGGTTGTATTTTAGCTAACTCAATCTGAAATATTGTGAAACAGTCTGCGTTTGTGTTTTCTGGATATTATCAATGGATTTTATTGTTTTGAGTGTTTTTATCTGAGAACATTTAATTTTGTACCCTAGAAACACGAGTTGACTCCACATGGAGACACCAGCTCAACACATTCGTATTTTCTAGGGAGAAAGCTAGAGGAACTGCGACAAACAACAGGATATTTCTGTTTGTATAGGTGACATTTTATGCACTTGCCTAACGTAAAGACTTTGCTTTTCTCCAAAACCATTTTCACTGTTATTTTCTCGTTCCATTGCATACGAATTCCACACCAGTTTGTCCGGATATGACTGGATGAAACCAGAAAATCCGGTTTTGGTTTAGGTAACTCAATCCCAGATATTGCTACAGCCTCTGTGTTTCAGTTTTCTAGATATTATCCCCAGACTTTATTGTTTTGAATATTTTTTATCAGGGAACATTTAATTTTGTGCTGCGAAACACTAGTTGGTTCCACATTGAGACACCAGCTCTACATATTGGTATTTTCTTGGGAGAAAGCTAGAGGAACTGCGACAAACAAACATGATATTTCTGTTTGTATTGATGACATTTTATCTACTTGCTTAATGAAAAGACTTTACTTTTCTCTAAAACCATTTTTACTGTGAATTTCTCGGTCCATTGCATAGGAATTCCACACCAGTTTGTCCAGATATGACTGGATTAAACCGGAAATATCAGGTTTTGTTTTGGCTAACTCAATCCCAGATATTGCTACAGCCTCTGTGTTTGTGTTTTCCAGATATTATCCTTGGACTTTATTGCTTTTAATATTTTTTATCAGGGAACATTTAATTTTGTGCTTGGAAACACTAATTGGTTCCACATGGAGACAGCAGCTCTACACATTCGTATTTTCCAGGGAGAAAGTTAGAGGAACTGCCGCAAACAAACATGATAGCAATGTTTGTATAGATGACATTTTATGCACTTGCGTAACGAAAAGACTTTTTCTCCAAAACCATTTGTACTGTGATTTTCTCGGTATATGCATACGAATTCCAAACCACTTTATCCGGATATGACTGGAGAAACCAGAAATATCCGGTTGTGTTTTGGCTAACTCAATCCCAGATATTGCTACCATCTCTGTGCTTGTGTTTTACAGATATTATCGATGGAATTTATTGTTTTGAATATTTTTATCAGGGACCATTTCAGTTTGTACCGTAGAAACACTAATTGGTTCATCATGGGGACACCAGCTCTACACATTCGTATTTTCTAGGGAGAAAGCTAGAGGAACTGCGACAAACAAGCATGATATTTCTGTTTGTCAAGGTGACATTTTATGCACTTGCCTAACGAAAAACATTGCTTTTCTCCAAAAGCATTTTTACTGTGATTTTCTCTGTACATTGCATGCGAATTCCACACCAGTTTTTCCGCTTATGACTGCATGAAACCGGAAATATCCGGTTTTGTTTTGGCTAACTCCATCCCAGATATTGCTACAGCCTCTGTGTTTGTGTTTTCTGGATTTTATCCGCAGACTTTATTGTTTTGAATGTTTTTTATCGGGGAACATTTAATTTTGTACCCTTTAAACACTAAATGTTTACACATGAAGACACCAGCTCTAAAAATTCATATTTTCTATGGAGAAAGCTAGAAGAACTGCGACAAACCAACAGGATATTTCTGTTTGTCTAGATAACATTTTATGCACTTGCATAATGAAAAGACTTTGCTTTTCTCCAAAACCATTTTTACTGTGATTCTCTCGGTCCCTTGCATACGAATTCCACACCAGTTTGTCCGGATATGACTGGATGAAACCAGAAATATCCGGTTGTTTTTTGGCTAACTTAATCGAAATATTGTGAAATCCTCCGTGTTTGAGTTTTCTGGATATTATCAATGGACTTTATTGTTTTGAATGTTTTTATCAGGGAACATTTAATTTGTACCGTAGAAACACTAATTTGTTCATCATGGGGACACCAGCTCTACACATTCATAATTTCTAGGGAGAAATTTGGAGGAACTGTGGCAAACAAACATGATATTTCTGTTTGTCAAGGTGACATTTTATGCACTTGTCTAACGAAAAGACTTTGCTGTTCTCCAAAACCATTTTTTACTGTGATTTTCTCGGTCCATTGCATACGAATTCCACACCAGTTTGTCCTGTTATGACTGGATGAACCCAGAAATATCCGGTTTTGTTTTGGCTAACTCCATCCCAGATATTGCTACAGCCTCTGTGTTTGTGTATTCCTGATATTATCACCAGAGTTCATTGTTTTGAAGGTTTTTTATCAGGGAACATTTAACTTTGTGCTCCGAAATACTAGTTGCATCCACATTGAGACACCTGCTCTACATATTTGCATTTTACAGAGAGAAAGCTAGAAGAACTGCGACAAACAACATGATATTTATCTTTGTGTAGATGATATTTTATCTACTTGCCTAATGAAAAGACTTTGCTTTTCTCCAAACCATTTTTACTGTGATTTTATCGTTCCATTGCACATGAATTCCACACCACTTTGTCAGGATATGACTGGATGAAACCAGAAATATCCGGTTGTGTTTTGGCTAACTGAATCCGAAATATTGTGAAAGCCTCTGTGTTTGTGATTTCTGGATATTGTCGATGGACTTTATTGGTTTCAATGTTTTTATCAGGGAAGATTTAATTTTTTACCATTGAAACACTAATAGGTTCCACATGGGGACACAAGCTCTACACATTCGTATTTTCTAGGGAGAAAGTAGAGGAACTGCAGCAAACAAACATGATATTTCTGTTTGTATAGATGACATTTTATGCACTTGCGTAACGAAAAGACTTTGCTTTTCTCCAAAACCATATGTACTGTGATTTTTTCAGTGCATCACATATGAATTCCACACCAGTTACTCTGGATATGACTGGATGAAACCGGAAATATCCGGTTTTGTTTTGGCTAACTCAATCCCAGATATTGCTACAGCCTCTGTGTTTCAGTTTTCTGGATATTATCCCCAGACTTTATTCTTTTCTAGGTTTTTTATCAAGGAACATTTATTTTTGTGCTTGAAACACTACTTGGTTCCACATTGAGACACCAGCTCTACATATTTGTATTTTACAGAGAGAAAGCTAGAGCAACTGCGACAAACAAACATGATATTTCTGTTTGTATAGATGACATTTTATCTACTTGCCTAACGAAAAGACTTTGCTTTTCTCCAAAACTATATGTACTGTTATTTTTTCGGTCCATTGCATACGAGTTCCACACCATGTTGTCCGGTTATGACTGGATGAAACGAGAAATATCTGGTTGTGTTTTGGCTAATTGAATCCGAAATATTGTGAAAGCCTCTGTGTTTGTGTTTTCTGGATATTATCGATGGACTTTATTGTTTTGAATGTTTTTATCAGGGAACATTTCATTTTGTACCGTAGAAACACTAATTGGTTCATCATGGGAACACCTGCTCTACACATTCTTATTTTATTGGGAGAATGCTAGAGGAACTGCGGCAAACAAACATGATGTTTATGTTTGTGTAGATGACATTTTATGCACTTGCCTAACGAAAAGACTTTGCTTGTCTCCAAAGCCAATTTACTGTGATTTTCTCGGACAATTGCATATGAATTCCACACCAGTTTGTCCGGATATGACTGGATGAAACCGGATATATCCGCTTGTGTTTTGGCTAACTCAATCCCAGATATTGCTACAGCATCTGTGTTTGTTTATTCCGGATATTATCAATGGACTTCATTGTTTTCAATGATTTTTATCGGGGAATATTTTATTTTGAGCTTGGATACAGTAATTGGTTACACATGAAGACACCAGCGAAACATATTCGTATTTTCATGGGAGAAAGCTAAAGGAACTGTGGCAAACAAACATGATGTTTCTGTTTGTATAGATGACATTTTATGCACTTTCCTAATGAAAAGACTTTTTCTCCAAAACCATTTCTACTGTGACTTTCTCAGTCGATTGCATATGAATTCCACACCACTATATCCGGATATGACTGGATGAAACGGGAAATATCCGGTTTTGTTTTTGCTAACGCAATCCCATATATTGAAACAGCCTCTCTGTTTGTGTTTTCTGGATATTATCAATGGACTTTATTGTTTTGAATGTTTTTATCAGGGTACATTTAATTTTGTACCATAGAAACAAATTTGGTTCATCATGGGAACACCAGCTCTACACATTTGTATTTTCTGGGGAGAAAACTAGAGGAACTGCGGCAAACATTCATGATATTTCTTTTTGTGTAGATGACATTTCTTGCACTTGCCTAACGAAACGGCTTTCTGTTCGCTAACTCAATCCCAGATATTGTTACTGCCTCTGTGTTTGTGTATTCCTGATATTACCCACGGACTTTATTATTTTGAATGCTTTTATTAGGGAATATTTAATTTTGTGTTTGGCAACACTAATTGGTTCCAAATGGAGACACCAGCTCTATATATTCGTATTTTCTAGGGAGAAAGCTAGAGGAACTGCGGCAAACAAACATGATTTTCTGTTTGGCTAGATGACATTTTGTCTACTTGCCTAAGGAAAAGACTTTGCTTTTCTCCAAAACCATTTTTACTGTGATTTTCTCGGTCCATTGCATACCAATTCCACACCAGTTTGTCCGGATATGACTGGATGAAACCGGAAGTATCCGGCTGTTTTTTGATTAACTCAATCCCAGATATTGTTACTGCCTCTGTGTTTGTGTATTCCTGATATTACCCACGGACTTTATTATTTTGAATGCTTTTATTAAGGAATATTTAATTTTATGCTTGGCAACACTAATTGGTTCCAAATGGAGACACCAGCTCTATATATTCGTATTTTCTAGGGAGAAAGCTAGAGGAACTGCATCAAACAAACATGATTTTCTGTTTGTATAGATGACATTTTGTCTACTTGCCTAAGGAAAAGACTTTGCTTTTCTCCAAAACCATTTTTATTGTGATTTTCTCTGTCCATTGCATACGAATTCCACACCAGTTAGTCCGGATATTACTGGATGAAACCGGATATATCCGGTTATGTTTTTGCTAACTCAATCCGAAATATTGCTACAGCCTCTGTGTTTGTGTATTCCTGATATTACCAATGGATTTTACTGTTGTGAATGTTTTTTATCAGGGAACATTTAATTTTGTGCTTGGAAACTCTGAATTGGTTCCACATGGAGACACCAGCTCTACACATTTGTATTTTCTATGGAGAAAGATAGATGAAATGCGGCAAACAAAGACGATATTTCTGTTTGTATAGATGACATTTTATGCATTTGTTAAACGAAAAGACTTTGCTTTTCTCAAAAATCATGCTAACTGTGATTTTCTCGGTCCATTGCATAGGAATTCCACACCAGTTTGTCCGGATATGACAGGATGAAACCGGAAATAACCAGTTTTGTTTTGGCTAACTCAATCCCAGATATTGATACAGCCTCTGTGTTTGTGTTTTCCGGATATTATCGATGGACTTTATGGTTTTGAATATTTTCATCAGGGAATATTTAATTTTAACCGTAGAAACACTAATTGGTTCATGATGGGGACACCAGCTCTACACATTTGTATTTTGTAGGGATAAAGCTAGAGGAACTGCGACAAAGAAGCATGATATTTCTGTTTGTATAGAAGACATTTTATGCACTTGCCTAACGAATAGACTTTGCTTTTCTCCAAAACCATTTTTACTGTGATATTCTCAATCCATTGCATATGAATTCCAGAACAGATTGTCCGGATATGACTGGATGAACCCGGAAATATCCGGTTTTGTTTTGGCTAACTCAATCCCATATATTGCTACAGCATCTGTGTTTGTGCATTCCTGATATTATCCACAGAGTTTATTGTTTTGAAGGTTTTTTATCAGGGAACATTTAATTTTGTGCTGCGAAACACTAGTTGGTTCCACATTATGACACCGGCTCTACATATTTGTATTTTACAGAGAGAAATCTAAAGGAACTGCGAAAAACAAACATGATATTTCTGTTTGTATAGATGACATTTTATCTACTTGCCTAACGAAAAGACTTTGCTTTTCTCCAAAACCATTTTTCTGTGTATTCTAGGTCCATTACATACGAATTCCACACCAGTTTGTCCGGATATGACTGGATGAAACCGGAAATATCCGGTTGTGATTTGCCTAACTCAATCCCAGATATTGCTACAGCAACTGTGTTTGTTTTTTCCGGATATTATCCACGGACTTTATTGTTTTTAATGTTTTCTATCAGGGAACATTTAATTTTGTGCTTGGAAACACTAATTGGTTCCACTTGGAGACTCCAGCTCTACATATTTGTATTTTCTAAGGAGAAAGCTAGAGGAACTGCGGAAAACAAACATGATATTTCTGTTTATCGATGACATTTTATGCACTTGCGTAACGAAAATACTTTGCTTTTCTCCAAAACCATTTTTACTGTGATTTTCTCGCTCCATTTCATACATAATACAAACCACTTTCTCTGGATATGACTGGCTGAAACTAGAAATATCCGGTTGTGTTTTAGCTAACTAAATCCGAAATATTGCTACAACCCCTCTGTTTGTGTTTTCTGGATATTAACAATTGAGTTTATCGTTTTGAATGTTTTTATCAGGGAACATTTAATTTTGTACCATAGAAACACCAATTGGTTCATCATGGGGACACCAGCTCTACACATTCGCATTTTCTAGGGAGAAAGCTAGAGGAACTGTGGCAAAGAAACATGATATTTCTGTTTGTATAGATGATATTTTATGCACTTGCCTAACGAGAAGACTTTGCTTTTCACCAAAACCATTTTAACTGTGATTTCCTGGGTCCATTGCATATGAATTCCACACGAGTTTGTGCGGATATGACTGGATGAAACCGGAAATATCCATTTTTGTTTTGGCTAACTCAATCCCAGATATTGCTACAGCTTCTGTGTTTGTGTTTTCTGGATATTTTCAATGGACTATATTGTATTGAATATTATTTAGCGGGGAACATTTTATTTTGAGCTTGGATACAGTAATTGGTTCCACATGGAGACACCAGTGCTACATATTCGTATTTTCTAGGAAGAAAGCAAGAGGAACTGCGGCAAACAAACGTGATATTTCTGTTTGTATAGATGATATTTTATACACTTGCCTAACGAAAGACTTGCTTTTCTCAAAAATATTTTTACTGAGATTTTCTTGGTCTATTGCATACGAATTCCACACCAGTTTGTCCGGATATCACTGGATGAAACCTGAAATATCCACTTTTGTTTTTGCTAACTCAATCCCAGATATTGCTACAGGCTCTGTGTTTATGTTTTCTGGATATTATCAATGGACTTTATTGTTTTGAATGTTTTTTATCAGTGAAGATTTTATTTTGAGCTTGGATACAGTAATTGGTTCCATATGGAGACACGAGCTCTACACATTTGTATTTTCTAGGGAGAAAGCTCGAGGAACTGCGGCAAACAAACATGAAATTTCTGTTAGTATAGATGACATTTTATGTAGTTGCCTAACGAAAAGACCTTGCTTTTCTCCAAAACATTTTATACTGTGATTTTCTCGATCCATTGCATATGAATTCCACAGGACTTTGTCCGGATATGACTGGATGAAACTATAAATATCCAGTTGTGTTTTGGCTAACTCAATCCGAAATATTTTGAAAACATATGTGTTTGTGTTTTCTGAATATTATCAATGGACTTTATTATTTTGAATGTTTTTATCAGGGAACATTTTATTTTGATCTTTGAAACACTAATTGGTTCATCATGGGGACACCAGCTCTGCACATTCGTATTTTCTAGGGAGAAAGCTATAGGAACTGTGGCAAACAAACATGATATTTCTGTTTGTATAGATGACATTTTATGCTCTTGCCTAACGAAAAGACTTTGCTTTTCTCCAAAACCATTTTTACTCTGATTTTCACGGTCCATTGCATTCGAATTCCACACCAGTTTGTCCGGATATGACTGCATGAAACCAGATATCCGGTTGTCTTATGACTAACTCAATCCAAAATATTGTCCAAGACTCTGTGTTTGTGTTTTCTGGATATTATCAATGGACTTTATTGTTTTGAATGTTTTTATCTTGGAACATTTTATTTTGATCTTTGAAACACTAATTGGTTCATCATGGGGACACCAGCTCTGCACATTTTTATTTTCTAGGGAGAAAGCTAGAGGAACTGCAGCAAACAAACATGATACTTCTGATTGTATAGATGACATTTTATGCACTTGCCTAACGAAAAGACTTTGCTTTTTTCCAAAACCATTTTTACTGTGATTTTCTGGGTCCATTGCATACGAATTCCATACAATATTTTCCGGATATGACTGGATGAAACCGGAAATATCCGGTTGTGTTTTGGCTAACTCAATCAGAAATATTTTGAAAGCCTCTGTGTTTTTGTTTTCTGGATACTATCCAAGGACTTTATTGTTTTGAATATTTTTTTAATCAGGGAACATTTAATTTTGTGCTTGGAAACACTAATTCGTTCCACATGGAGATACCAGCGCTACACATTCGTATTTTCTAGGGAGAAAGCTAGAGGAACTGCGGCAAACAAACATGATATTTCTGTTTGTATCGATGACATTTTATGCACTTGCCTAACAAAAAGACTTTGCTTTTCTCCAAAACCATTGTTCCTGTGATTTTCTCGGTCCATTGCATATGAATTTCACACCACTATGTCCGGATATGACTGGATGAAACCAGAAATGTCCGGTTGTGTTTTGGCTAACTCAATTCAAAATATTGTGAATGCCTCTGTGTTTGAGTTTTCTGGATATTATCGATGGACTTTATTGTTTTGAATGTTTTTATCAGGGAACATTTCATTTAGTACCGTAGAAACACTAATTGGTTCATCATGGGGACACCAGCTCTACACATTCATATTTTATTGGGAGAATGCTAGAGGAACAGCGACAAGCAAACATGATATTTATGTTTGTGTATATGAGATTTTATGCACTTGCCTAACCAAAAGACATTGCTTTTCTCCAAAACCTTTTTACTGTGATTTTCTCTGTCCATTTCATACGAATTTCACACGAGTTTGTCCAGACAAATCTGGATGAAACCTGAAATATATAGTTTTGTTTTCGCTAACTCAATCCCAGATAATGATAAAGCCTCTGTGTATCTGTATTCCTGATATTATCCACGGACTTTATTGTTTTGAATGTTTTTTATTGGGGAACATTTTATTTTGAGCTTGGATACAGTAATTGGTTCCACATGGAGACACCAGATGTGCACATGCGTATTTTCTAGGGAGAGTGCTAGAGGAACTGCCGCAAACAAACATGATATTTCTGTTTGTATCGATGACATTTTATGCACTTGCCTAACGAAAAGACTTTGCTTTTCTCCAAAACAATTTTTACAGTGATTTTCTCGGTCCATTGCATATGAATTCCAAAGGACTTTCTCCGCATATGGCTGGATGAAACCGGAAATATCTGGTTGTGTTTTGGCTAACTCAGTGCAAAATATTGTAAAAGTTTCTGGGTTTGTGTTTTCTGGATATTATCGATGGACTTTACTGTTTTGAATGTTTTTATCCGGGAACATTTCATTAAGTACCATAGAAACTCTAATTGTTTCCACATGGGGACACCAGCTCTACACATTCGTATTTTCTAGGTAGAAACTAGAGGAACTGCGGCTAACAAACATGATATTTCTGTTTGTATAGATGACTTTTTATACACTTGCTTAATGAAAAGACTTTGCTTTTCTCCAAACCATTTTTACTGTGATTTTCTTGGCCCATTGCATACAAATTCCACACCAGTTTCTGCGGATATGACTGGATGAAACCAGAAATATCCAGTTGTGTTTTGGCTACCTCAATCCCAGAGATTGCTACAGCCTCTGTGTTTGTGTATTCCTGATATTATCAACGGACTTTATTGCTTTGAATTTTTTTACCAGGGAACAATATGTTTTGTGCTTGGAAACACTAATTCGTTCCACATGGAGACACCAGCTCTACACATTCATATTTTCCAGGGAGAAAACTAGAGGAACTGCGGCAAACAAACATGATATATCTGTTTGTATTGATGACATTTTATGCACTTGCCTAATGAAAAGACTTTGCTTTTCTCCAAAACCATTTTTACTGTGATTTTCTCGAAACCCTCCATAAGAATTCCACACTAGTTTGTCCTGACATGACTGGATGAAACCGTAAATATCCGGATATGTTTTGGCTAACTCAATCCCAGGTATTGCTACAGCCTCTGTGTTTGTGTTTTCTGGATATTGTCCACACACTTTATTTTTTGGAATGTTTTTTATTGGGGAACATTTTATTTTGAGCTTCTATATAGTAATTGGCTCCACAGGTTGACAACAGCTGTAAATATTCGTATTTTCTAGGGAGAAAGCTAGAGGAACTGCGGCAAACAAACATGATATTTCTGTTTCTATCGATGACGTTTTATGCATTTGCCTAACGAAAAGACTTTGCCCTTCTGCAAAACTATTTTTACTCTGATTTTCTCGGTCCTTTGCATACGAATTCCACACCCGTTTGACTGTATATGACTGGATGAAAATGGAAATTTTTCACTTGTGTTTTGGCTAACTCAATCTGAAGTATTTTGAAAGACGTTTTATGCACTTGCCTAACGAAAAGGCTTCGCTTTTCTCCAAAACCATTGATACAGTGATTTTCTCGATCCATTGCATATGAATTCCAGAACAGTTTGTCCGGATATGACTGGATGTAACCGGAAATATTAGGTTTTGTTTTGGCTAACTCAATCTCAGATATTGTTACAGACTCTCTGTTTCTGTTTTCTGGATATTATCAATGGACTTTATTGTTTTAAATGTTTTTTATCGGGGTACATTTTATTTTGAACTCGGATACAGTAATTGGTTCCACATGGAGACACTAGCTCTATATATTCGTATTTTCTAGGGAGAAAGCTAGAGGAACTGCAGCAAACAAACATTATATTTCTCTTTGTATCGATTACATTTTATGCACTTGCCTAACGAAAGACTTTGCTTTTCTCCAAACCATTTTTCCTGTGATTTTCTCGGTCCATTGCATATGAATTCCACACCAGTTTGTCCTGATATGACTGGATCAAACCAGAAATATCTGGTTGTGTTTCGGCTAACTCAATCCCAGATATTGCTACAGCCTCTGTGTTTGTGTATTCCTGATATTATACACAGATTTTATTTTTTGGAATGTTTTTTTTCAAGGAACATTTAATTTTGTGCTTGGAAACACTAATTGGTTTCACATGGAGACACCAGCTCTACACATTCGTATTTTCTAGGGAGAAAGCTAGAGGAACTGCGGCAAACAAACATGATATTTCTGTTTGTATCGATGACATTTTATGCACTTGCCTAACGAAAAGACTTTGCTTTTCTCCAAAACCATTTTTACTCTGATTTTCTCGGTCCATTGCATACGAATTCCACACCAGTTTGTCCGGATATGACTGGATGTAATCAGAAATATCCGGTTGTGTTTTGGCTAACTCAATCTGAAATATTGTGAAAGCCTCTGTGTTTGTGTTTTCTGGATATTATTGGTGGACTTCATTGTTTTGAATGTTTTTATCAGGGAACATTTCACTTTGTACCCTAGAAACACTAATTGGTTCATCCTGGGGACACCAGCTCTACACCTTCGTGTCTTCTAGGGAGAAAGCTAGAGGAACTGCGGCAAACAAACATGATATTTCTGTTTGTTTCGATGACATTTTATGCACTTGCCTAATGAAAAGACTTCGCTTTTCTCCAAAACCATTGATACAGTGATTTTCTCAATCCATTGCATATGAATTCCAGAACAGTTTGTCCGGATATGACTGGATGAAACTGGAACTATCCGGTTTCGATTTGGCTAACTCAATCCCACATATTGCTACAGCCTCTGTGTTTGTGTTTTCTGGATATTATCAACGGACTTTATTCTTTTGAATGTTTTTTATCAGGGAACATTTGATTTTGTTCTTGGATATAGTAATTGCTTCCACATGGAGACACCAGCTCTACACATTGGTATTTTCTAGGGAGAATGCTAGAGGAATTGTGGGAAATAAATATGATATTTCTGTTTGTATCGATGACATTTTATGCAGTTGCCTAACGAAAAGACTTTGCTTTTCTGCAAAACCATTATTACTCTGATTTTCTCGGTCCATTGCATACGAATTCCACACCCGTTTGACCGTATATGACTGGATGTAAATGGAAATATCCGGTTCTGTTTTGGCTAACACTCCCCCATATTGATACCGACTCTTTGTATGTGTATTCCTGATATTATCCACAGACTTTATTGTATGAAGGTTTTTTATCAGGGAACATTTAATTTTGTGCTTGGAAACACTAATTGGTTCCACATGGAGAAACCAGCTCTACACATTCATATTTTCTAGGGAGAAAGCTATAGGAACTGTGACAAACAAACAGGATATTTCTGTTTGTATAGAAGACATTTTATGCACTTGCCTAAAAAAAGACTTTGCTTTTCTCTAAAACCATTTGTACTGTGATTTTCTCGGTCCATTGCATACGAATTCCACACCATGTTGTCCGGATATGACTGGATGAAACCGGAAATTTCCGGTTTTGTTTTGGCTAACTCAATCTGAAATATTTTGAAAGATTCTGTGTTTGTATTTTCAAGATATTATCAATGGACCTTATTGTTTTGAAAGTTTTTATCAGGGAACATTTAATTTGTGCTTGGATACAGTAATTGCTTCCACATGGAGACACCATCTCTACATATTCTTATTTTCTAGGGAGAAAGCTAGAGGAGCTGCGACAAACAAACATGATATTTCTGTTTGTATCGAAGATATTTTATGCACTTGCCGTACGAAAAGACTGCTTTTCTCCAAAACCATTTTTACTGTCATTTTCTCAATCCGTTGCATACGAATTCCACAGCAGTTTGTACGGATATTACTGCATGAAACCGGAAATATCCAGTTATATTTTGGCTAACTCAATCCCGATATTGCTACAGCCTCTGTGTTTGTTTATTCCTGATTGTATCCACAGACTATTTTTTTGAATGTTTTTTATCAGGGAACATTTAATTTTGCGCTTTGAATCATTGCTTGGTTCCACATGAAGACACCGGTGCTACAAATTGTATTTTCTAGTGAGAAAGCTAGAGGAAATGCGGGAGACAAACCTCATATTTCTGTTTGTATAGATGACATTTTATGCACTTGCCTAATGAAAAGCCTTTGCTTTTCTCTAAAACCATTTTTACTGTGATTTTCTCGGTCCGTTGCATACGAATTCCACACCAGTTTGTCCGGATATGACTGGATGAAACCAGAAATATCCGGTTGTGTTTTGGCTAACTCAATCCGAAATATTGTGAAAGCCTCTGTGTTTATGTTTTCTGGATATTAACGATGGACTTTATTGTTTTTTTCTGTTTGAATAAAAAGTTTAATTTCACAGTATGATTAGTGCTAGTACATGCAGGAAGTTATTCATCTTATACAGCTAAAGCAGTCTGCCTTTGCAAATTGCTTGCCAGTCAGAACTATTATTTCTTTTTTTAAATTAAACATTTATTTAATGAATATAAATTTCCAAAGTACAGCTTATGGGTTACAATGGCTTCCCCCTCCCAAAACTTCCCTCCCACCCACAACCCTCCACTTTCCCGCTCCCTCTCCCCTTCCAATCACATCATGATTCATTTTCAATTCTCTTTATAAACAAAAGATCTGTTTAGTATATATTAGGTAACGATTTCAACAGTTTGACCCTATATAGCAACACAAAGTGAAAAAAAAATACTGTTGGAATACTAGTTATAGCATTAAATAAGAGTGTACAGTACATTAAAGGCAGAGATCCTACATAATATTTTTTTAAAAATTAATTAATTTTCTATGCCGTTTCCAATTTAACACCAGGTTTTTTTTTTTCATTTCCAATTATCTTTATATACAGAAGATCGATTCAGTATATATAATTAGTAAAGATTTCATCAGCAGAAACACAAAGTGTAAAAATACTGTTTCAGTACTAGTTATAGCCTCACTGCACATTAGACAACACATTAAGGATAGATCCCACATGGGATGTAAGTACACAGTGACTCCTGTTGCTGACTTAACAATTTGACACTCCTGTTCATGGTGTCAGTAATCTCCCTAGGCTCTAGTCATGAGTTTCCAGGGCTATGAAAGCCTTTAGGGTTCTCCGACTTTGATCTTATTCTGATAGGGTCACAGTCAAAGTGGAAGTTCTCTCCTCCCTTCAGAGAAAGGTACCTCCTTCTTTGATGGCCCCGTTCTTTCCACTGGGATCTCACTAACAGAGATCCCCCATCCAGGTCTTCTTCTTTTTCTCTTTTCCATGGTATCTTGGCTTTCCATGCCTACAATACTCTCATGGGCTCTTCAGCCAGGTCTGAATGCCTTAAGGGCTGAGTCTGAGGCCAGTGTGTTGTTTAGGACATCTGCCATTCTATGAGTGCTGTGTATCCCACTTTCCATGCTGGATCTTTCTCTCCCTTTTTGATTCTATCAGTTAGTATTAGCAGACACTTGTCTTGTTTGTGTGATCCCTTTGTTTCTTAGACCTATCCAGGCCATCGAATGTGAACTGAAATTGATCACCTGGACTAGTGAGATGGCATTGGTACATGCCACCTTGATGGGATTGTATTGGAATCCCCTGGCACATTTCTAACTCCATCATTTGGGGCAAGACTGATTGTGCATGTCCCAAATTGTGCATCTCCTCCCTCTCTTTTTCCACTCTGAAATTTAACAGGGATCACTTTTCAGTTAAAATTTAAACACCTAAGAATAATTGTGTGTTAATTACAGAGTTCAACTGCTAGTACTAGAACAATAACAACAACAACAAATACTAAAAAGGATAAAGTATTACATTGTACATCTAGAGTCAGGACAAAAGCTGATCCGGTCATTGTTTCTTATAGT
This sequence comes from Lepus europaeus, assembly GCF_033115175.1. NCBI lineage: Eukaryota > Metazoa > Chordata > Mammalia > Lagomorpha > Leporidae > Lepus > Lepus europaeus. Next base: position 943,865 of record NW_026909158.1, on the reverse strand, counting down.
GTCCATTTCACTTCAACAGGTTTCCCCTTTGGTGTTCAGTTGTCACCGATCTGGGAAAACAAATGATATTTGTCTCTTTGGGACTGGCTTAATTCACTCAGCATGATGCTTTCCAGATCCTTCCATCTTGTTGCAAATGACTGGGTTTCGTTGTTCCTTACTGCTGTATAGTATTCTATGGAGTACATGTCCCATAATTTCTTTATCCAGTCTACTGTTGATGGGCATTTGGGTTGGTTCCAGGTCTTAGCTATTGTGAATTGAGCTGCAATAAACATTAATGTGCAGATGGCTTTTTTATTAGCCAAATTAATTTCCTTTGGGTAAATTCCAAGGAGTGGGATGGCTGGGTTGTATGGTAGGGTTATGTTCAGGTTTCTGAGGAATCTCCAGACTGACTTCCATAGTGGCTTAACCAGTTTGCATTCCCACCAACAGTGGGTTAGTGTCCCTTTTTCCCCACATCCTCTCCAGCATCTATTGTTGGTAGATTTCTGGATGTGAGCCATTCTCATAGGGGTGAGGTGAAACTTCATTGTGGTTTTGATTTGCATTTCTCTGATTGCTAGTGATCTTGAACATTTTTTCATGTGTCTGTTGGCCATTTGGATTTCCTCTTTTGAAAAATGTCTATTGAGTTCCTTGGCCCATCTCCTCAGTGGGTTGTTTGTTCTGTTGTTGTGGATTTTCTTGATTTCTTTGTAGATTCTGGTTATCAACCCTGTGTCTGTAGTATAGTTTGCAAATATTTTTTCCCATTCTGTCGGTTGCCTCTTCACTTTCCTGACTGTTTCTTTTGAAGTACAGAAACTTCTCAATTTGATGCAATCCCAAATGTTAAATTTGGTTTTGACTGCCTGTGCTCCTGGGGTCTTTTCCAAGAAGTCTTTGCCCGTACCTATATCTTGCAGGGTTTCTCCAATGCTCTCTACTAATTTGATGGTTTCGGGTCGTAGATTTAAGTCTTTAATCCACGTTGAGTGAATTTTTCTGTAAGGTGAAAGGTATGGGTCTTCCTTCAAGCTTCTGCACATGGAAATCCAATTTTCCCAGCACCATTTATTGAATAGGCTGTCCTTATTCCAGGGATTAGTTTTGGATCTTTGATCAAATATAAGTTGGCTGTAGATGTTTGGATTGATTTCTGGTGTTTCTATTCTGTTCCATTGGTCTATCCATCTGTTTCTGTACCAGTACCATGCTGTTTTGATAACAACTGCCCTGTACTATGCCCTGAAATCTGGTATTGTGATGCCTCCGGCTTTGTTTTTGTTGTACAAGATTGCTTTGGCTATTCGAGGTCTTCTGTGTCTCCATATGAATTTCAGCATTATTTTTTCCAGATCTGAGAAGGATGTCTTCGGTATCTTGATTGGTATTGCATTGAATGTATAAATTGCTTTTGGGAGAATAGACATTTTTATGATATTGATTCTTCCAATCCATGAGCATGGAAGATTTCTCCATTTTTTGGTATCCTCTTCTATTTCTTTCTGTAAGGTTTTGTAGTTTTCATCATAGAGAACTTTAACGTCTTTGGTTAAGTTTATTCCAAGGTATTTGATTGTTTTTGTAGCTATTGTGAATGGGATTGATCTTAGAAGTTCTTCCTCAGCCGTGGCATTGCCTGTGTATACAAAGGCTGTTGATTTTTGTGCATTGATTTTATATCCTGCTACTTTGCCAAACTCTTCGATGAGTTCCAGTAGTCTCTTAGTAGAGTTCTTTGGGTCCCCTAAATAAAGAATCATATCATCTGCAAAGAGGGATAGTTTGAGTTCTTCCTTCCCGATTTGTATCCCTTTAATTTCTTTTTCTTGCCTAATAGCTCTGGCTAAAACTTCCAGAACTATATTGAATAGCAGTGGTGAGAGTGGGCATCCCTGTCTGGTACCAGATCTCAGCAGAAATGCTTCCAACTTTTCCCCATTCAATAGGATGTTGGCCGTGGGTTTTTCATATATTGCTTTGATTGTATTGAGGAATGTTCCTTCCATACCCAGTTTGCTTAGAGTTTTCATCATGAAAGGGTGTTGTATTTTATCAAATGCTTTCTCTGCGTCTATTGAGAGAATCATATGGTTTTTCTTCTGCAGCCTGTTAATGTAGTGTATTACGTTGATTGTTTTGTGGATGTTGAACCATCCCTGCATACCAGGGATAAATCCCACTTGGTCTGGGTGGATGATCTTTCTGATGTGTTGTTGCATTCTATTGGCCAGAATTTTATTGAGTATTTTTGCATCTATGTTCATCAGGGATATTGGTCTGTAATTCTCTTTCAATGCTGCATCTATTTCCGGCTTAGGAATTAAGGTGATGGTGGCTTCATAGAAAGAATTTGGGAGGATTCCCTCTTTTTCGATTGTTCTGAATAGTTTGAGAAGAATTGGAGTTAGTTCTTCTCTAAATGTCTGGTAGAACTCAGCAGTGAATCCATCTGGTCCTGGGCTTTTCTTTGTTGGGAGGGCCTTTATTACTGTTTCAATTTCTGTGTCAGTTATGGGTCTGTTTAGGTTTCCTATGTCTTCCTGGCTCAATTTAGGTAGGTTGTATGTGTCCAAGAATCTGTCCATTTCTGATAGATTTCCCTGTTTGCTGGCATACAAGTTCTTGTAGTAATTTCTGATGATTCTTTTTATTTCTGTGGTGTCTGTTGTTACGTTTCCTTTTTCATCTCTGATCCTATTGATTTGGGTCTTTTCTCTTCTTTTTTTAGTGAGTTGGGCCAATGGGGTGTCAATTTTGTTTATTTTTTCAAAAAACCAGCTCCTCGTTTGGCTGATTTTTTGTAATGTTTTTTTTTTTTTGGATTCAATCCTGTTGATTTCTTCTTTGAATTTAATTATTTCCCTTCTTCTACTGGGTTTGGGTTTGGTTTGCTGCAGATTTTCTAGATCCTTGAGATGACTTGAAAGCTCATCTATTTGGTGCCTCTCCAATTTCTTGATGTAGGCACCTATTGATATAAACTTTCCTCTTAACACTGCTTTTGTTGTATCCCAGAGGTTTTGGTATGTTGTGCTGTTATCCTCATTTACTTCCAGAAAATTTTTGATTTCTCTTTTAATTTCTTCTATGACCCATTGTTCATTCAGGAGCATGTTGTTCAATGTTTATGTGTTTGCACGTGCTCTGGGGATTCCCGAGTTGCTAATTTCTAATTTCATTCCTTTGTGGTCTGAGAAGCTGCATGGTATGATTCTAATTCTTTTGAATTTGCTGAGACTTGCTTTATGGCCTAGTATGTGGTCAATCCTAGAGAAGGTTCCACATACTGCTGAGAAGAATGTAAAGTCCTTAGATGTAGGATGAAATGTTCTATAGATATCTGTTAGATCCATTTGGGCTATAGTGTCATTTAAATCTGCTGTCTCCTTGTTGATCTTCTGTCCTGTTGATCTGTCTATCTCTGAGAGTGGAGTATTGAAGTCCCCCAGTACTATTGTATTGGGGTCTAAGTCTCCCTTTAAGTCACTTAACAAGTCTTTTAAATAAGCTGGTGCCCTGTGATTAGGTGCATATACATTGATAATTGTTATATCTTCCTGTTGAATGGATCCCTTAATCATTAAATAGTGCCCCTCTTTGTCTCTCCTGACAGTTTTTGTGGTAAAGTTTATGTTGTCCGATATTAAGATGGCTACGCCCGCTCTTTTTTCATTTCTGTTGGCATGGTATATCTTTTTCCAGCCTTTCACTTTCAGTCTGTATGGATCATTGTTGGAAAGATGAGTTTCTTGTAAGCAGCAAAAAGATGGGTTTTGTTCCTTAACCCAATCAGCCAATCGGTGTCTTTTAACTGGACAGTTCAAGCCATTAACATTCAATGTGACTATTGTGAAGGAGTAACGTTGCCCTGCCATTTGCCAAAGATATTTTCTAATATCTGGTTTGAGATTCTTGTGGTCTTTTGCTGTGAGGTTTCCTTCCTTTACCTTCTTTCATATTGGTGACCGTGTTTCTGTGTTTCTGTATGTAACACATCTTTAAGCATCTTTTGCAGGGCTGGACGAGTGGCGACAAATTCTTTCAATTTCTGTTTGCTGTGAAAGGTCTTTATTTCACCTTCATTCACAAATGAGAGCTTTGCAGGATATAATATTCTGGGCTGGCAGTTTTTCTCTCTTAGTACCTGGGCTATGTCTCGCCATTCTCTCCTGGCTTGTAGGGTTTCTGATGAGAAGTCAGCTGTAAGTCTAATTGCAGATCCTCTGAGAGTAATCTGGCATTTCTCTCTTGCACATTTTAGGGTCTTTTCTTTGTGTTTCACTGTGGTGAGTTTGATTACAACGTGTCGTGGTGAGGATCTCTTTTGATCATGTTTATTAGGGGTTCTATTAGCTTCCTGTACTAGGATGTCTCTGTCCTTCTCCAAACCTGGGAAATTTTCTGCTAGTATCTCACTAAAAAGGCCTTCTAATCCTTTCTCCCTTTCCATGCCTTCAGGAACTCCTAGAACCCGAATGTTGGGTTTTTTAATAGTATCCTGTAGATTCCTGACAGTATTTTTTAGATTTCTGATTTCTTCTTCTTTTATTTGATTTGACTGTTTCCTTTCCTGTTCTCTGTCTTCTAATTCCGATATTCTCTCTTCTGCTTCACGCATTCTGTTTTTAAGGCTCTCTAATGTGTTTGCCATTTGATCTATTGCGTTCTTCATTTCATTGTGGTTTTTGGTCACTATCTCAGTTTCCTGTTCTACTAATTGTTTCATTTCATTTTGATTCCTCCTTAATATTTCATTTTCACGGGAGAGATTTTCTATCTTGTCCGTTAAGGATTTCTGTAGTTCAAGAATTTGTTTTTGAGAACTTCTTAATGTTCTTATCATTTTTTTGAGATCTGCTTCTTGCATTTCCTCTATCTCTTCATCTTCATAATCTTGCATTGGCGTGTCTTGTTCGCTTGGGGGCGTCATAGTGTCTTCCTTGCTGTTGTTACCTCGGCTTCTATGTTTGTTGTTTGGCATGTTGGTGATAATTTATGGTGTTTTTTTTTCTTTTTGCTGTGGTAATTTTTTTCTCATTATACTATGCCTCTAAGTGAGCTGTCTGCTTTGTTGAATCCTTAGGGGCTGTGATGGGTGTGGCCAGAGAGCTATGCCTGATTTTTTAGGTTTAAGGCTGTATAAAGAGTGACTCTCCCAGATTGCTCACTCACTTGCTCCTTGCTGGCTCTCTCTCTCTCTCTCTCTCTCTCTCTCTCTCTCTCTCTCTTTTTTTTTTTTGACTCAGTTGGGAGTGGAGTTGAGGGTAGTTGAAATCTGCCCTCTGTGAGTATTTCTTTGATCTACACCTGGGACCACACAAAGAGTTTATGCAGCCCTCAAAGTGTTCTCCAGTTTCACTAAAGTTACTGAGTTTGGCTGTGCTTTACATATGTAAAATCACAGTGCTCTTTGTTTTGCTTGGTGAGTGAAGGGAGAGGCCTCTGTTCCCCCCTCCCCCAATGTCTTGGGTTTCTGAGGTCTTTGTCTTACCCTCCTCGGGTTCCCGTGCTGGCGAGATTCTGTGGCTCTGGCTCCTCTCCCGCCGCTCGGCTCGTCTCGGTTGGTCTTCCATGCGGTGGGCTTCCTGTAAGTCCTCTGATTCACATCCACTAGATCTGGAAGCGTTTCCTCTGCAGTTTTTTTCTTCAGTCTTTTCCTGAGGCTACAGTAATTCCACTTTTAAGAAATTTTATTTTCCCAAGCTAAGGCGCACGTCCTCACTATCTGCCATCTTGGCTCTGCTCCCCGGACTTTATTGTTTTGAATGTTTTTATCAGGGAACATTTCATTTTGTACCGTTAAAACACGAATTGGTTCATCATGGGGACACCAGCTCTACACATTCGTATTTTCTAGGGAGAAAGCTAGAGGAACTGCTGCAAACAAACATGATATTTCTGTTTGTATATATGACATTTTATGCACTTGCCTAATGAAAAGACTTTTCTTTTCTCCAAAACAATTTGTACTGTGATTTCCTCGGTCCATTGCATACGAATTCCACACCAGTTTGTGTGGATATGACTGGATGAAACCAGAAATATCCGGTTGTGTTTTGGCTAACTCAATCTGAAATATTGCTACAGCCTCTGTGTTTCTGTATTCCTGATATTATCCATGGACTTTATTGTTTTTAATGTTTTTATCAGGGAACGTTTATTTTAGTACCGTAGAAAGACTAATTGGTTCATCATGGGGACACCAGCTCTACACATTCGTATTTTCTGGGGAGAAAGCTAGGGGAACTGCGGCAAACAAACATGATATTTCTGTTTGTCTAGATGACATTTTATGCACTTGCCTAACGAAAAGACTTTGCTTTTCTCCAAAACCATTTATACTGTGAATTCCTCGATCCATTTCATACGAATTCCACACCACTTTGTCCGGATATGACTGGATGAAACCAGAAATATCCGGTTTTGTTTTGGCTAACTCAATGTGAATATTGCTACAGCCTCTGTGTTTGTATTTTCTGGATATTATCCACGGACTTTAATGTTTTGAATTTTTTTTTTCAGGGAACATTTATTTTGTGCTTGGAAACACTAATTGGTTCCACATATAGACACCAGCTCTACACATTCGTATTTCCTAGGGAGAAAGCTAGAGAAACTGCGGCAAACAAACATGATATTTCTGTTTGTATCGATGACATTTTATGCATTGCCTAACGAAAGACTTTGCTTTTCTCCAAAACCATTTTTACTGTGATTTTCTCGGTCCATTGCATACGAATTCCACACCACTTTACCGGATATGACGGGATGAAACCGGAAATATCCGGGTTTTTTTGGTTAACTCAATCACAGATATTGCTACAGCCTCTGTGTTTCTGTATTCCTGATATTATCCCTGGACTTTATTGTTTTGAAAGTTTTTTATCAGGGAACATTTAATTTGTACTTGGAATCACTAAGTGGGTCCTAATAGAGACACTAGCTCTACACATTTGTGTTTTCCAGGGAGAAAGCTGGAGGAAGGGTGAAAAGCAAACATGATATTTCTGTTTGTATAGATGACATTTTATGCACTTGCCTAACGAAAAGTCTTTGCTTTTCTCCAAAACCATTTTTACTCTGATTTTCTCAGTCCATTGCATACAAATTCCACACCAGTTTGAACGGATATGACTGGATGAATCCGGAAATATCCGGTAGTGTTTTGGCTAACACAATCCCAGATATTTCTACAGCCTCTGTGTTTGTGTTCACTGGATATTATCAATGGACTTAATTGTTTTAAATGTTTTTTTACCAGAGTACATTTTATTATGAGATTGGATACAGTAATTGGTTCCACATGGAGACACCAGCTCTATGTATTCTTATTTTCTAGGGAGAAAGCTAGAGGAAATGTCGCAAACAAACATGATATTTCTGTTTGTATCGATGACATTTGATGCACTTGCCTAACGAAAAGGCTTTGCATTTCACCAAAACCATTTGTACTGTGATTTTCTCAGTCCATTGCATACGAATTCCACACCAGTTTGTCGGGATATGACTGGATGAAACCAGAAATATCCGGTTGTGTTTTGGCTAACCAATCCGAAATATTTTGAAAGCCTCTGTGTTTGTGTTTTCCGGATATTATCGACGGACTTTATTGTTTTGAATGTTTTTATCAGGGAACATTTCATTTTGTACCGTAGAAACACTAATTGGTTCATCATGGGGAAACCAGCTCTACACATTCGTATTTTCTGGGGAGAAAGCTAGAGGAACTGTGGCAAACATGATATTTATGTATGTGTAGATGACATTTAATGCACTTCCCTAACGAAAAGACTTTGCTTTTCTCCAAAATCATTTTTATTGTGATTTTTTCAGACCATTGCATACGAATTCCACACCAGTTTGTCCTGATATGACTGGATGAAACCAGAAATATCCGGTTGTGTTTTGGCTAATCCAATCCGAAATATTGTGAAAGCCTCTGTGTTTGTGTTTTCCAGATATTATCGATGGACTTTATTGTTTTGAATGTTTTTTTCAGGGAACATTTCATTTTGCACCGTAGAAACACTAATTGGTTCATCATGGGGACACCATCTCTACACATTCGTATTTTCTAGGGAGAAAGCTCGAAGAACTGCGGCAAACAAACCTCATAATTCTGTTTGTCTAGATGACATTTTATGCACTTGCCTAACGAAAAGACTTTGCTTTTCTCCAAAATCATTTTTACTGTGATTTTTTCGGACCATTGCATTTGAATTCCACACCACTTTGTCCGGATATGACGGGATGAAAGCAGAAATATCCAGTTGTGTTTTCGCTAACTCAATCCGAAATATTGCTACAGCCTCTGTGTGTATTCCTGTTGTTATCCACGGACTTTATTGTTTGAATATTTTTTTTCAAGGAACATTTAATTTTGTGCTTGGAAACACTAATTGGTTCCACATGGAGACACCAGCTCTGCACATTCGTATTATCTAGGGAGAAACCTAGAGTACCTGCGGCAAACAAACATGATATTTCTGTTTGTCTAGATGACATGCACTTGCCTAACGAAAAGACTTTGCTTTTCTCCAAAACCATTTTTACTGTGATTTTCTCGGTCCATTGCATACGAAAACCTCGCCACTTTGTCTGGATATGACTGGATGAAACGAGAAATATCCGGTTGTGTTTTGGCTAACCAATCCGAAATATTGTGAAAATCTCTGTGTTTGTGTTTTCTGGATATTATCGATGGACTTTATTGTTTTGAAAGTTTTTATCAAGGAGCATTTCATTTTGTACCCTAGAAACACTAATTGGTTCATCCTGGGGACACCAGCTCTACACATTCGTATTTTCTAGGGAGAAAGATAGAGGAACTGCGGCAAACAAACATGATATTTCTGTTTGTCTAGATAACATTTTGTGCACTTGCCTAACAAAAAGACTTTGTTTTTCTCCAAAACCATTTGTACTGTGATTTTCTCGGTCCATTGCATACGAATTCCACTTCAGTTTGTCCAGATATGACTGGATGAAACCGGAAATACCAGGTTTTGTGTTGGCTAACTCAATCCCAGATATTGCTACAGCCTCTGTATTTGTGTATTCCTGATATTATCCACAGACTTTATTTTTTTGAGTGTTTTTTATCAGGGAACATTTAATTTTGTGCTGTGATACACTAATTGTTTCCACATGGAGACACCAGCTCTACACATTCGTATTTTCTAGGTAGAAAGCTAGAGGAACTGCCGCAAAGAAACATGATATTTCTGTTTGTATAGATGACATTTTATGCACTTGCCTAACGAAAAGACTTTGCTTTCCTCCAAAAGCATTTTTACTGTGATTTTCGCGGTCCATTGCTTATGAATTCCACACCAGTTTGTGCGGATATTACTGGATGAAACCGGAAATATCAGGTTGTGTTTTGGCTAATGCAATCCGAAATAATATGAAGGTCTCTGTGTTTGTGTATTCCTGATATTATCCACGCACTTTATTTTTTTCTAGTTTTTTTTCAGGGAACATTTAATTTTGTGCCTGGAAACACTAATTGGTTCCACATCGAGAAACCAGCTCCAAATATTTGTATTTTCTTGGGAGAAAACTAGGAACTGCGGGAAACAAACATGATATTTCTGCTTGTATAGATGACATTTTATGCACTTGCCTAACGAAAAGACTTTGCTTTTCTCCAAAACCATTTTGACTGTGATTTTCTCGGTCCATTGCATACGAATTACACATCACTTTGTCCGGGTATGAATGGATGAAACCAGAAGTATCTGGATGTGTTTTGGCTAACTCAAACCGAAATATTACTACAGCCTCTGTGTTTCTGTATTCCTGATATTATCCATGGACTTTATTTTTTTTAATGTTTTTATCAGGGAACATTTCATTTTGTGCTTGGAAAAAGTAATTGGTTCATCATGGGGACACAAGCTCTACACATTCATATTTTCTAGTTAGAATGTGAGAGGAACTGCGGCAAACAAACATGATATTTCTGCTTGTATAGATGATATTTTATGCACTTGCCTAACGAAAAGACTGCTTTTCTCCAAAACCATTTTTACTCTGATTTTCTCGGTCCATTGCATACGAATTCCACACCAGTTTGAACGGATATGACTGGATGAAACCGGAAATATCCGGTAGTGTTTTGGCTAGCACAATCCCAGATATTGCTACAGCCTCTGTGTTTGTGTTCACTGGATATTATCAATGGACTTTATTGTTTTGAATGTTTTTTTTTTACCAGAGAACATTTTATTAGAGCTTGGATACAGTAATTGGTTCCACATGGAGACACCAGCTCTGTATATTCTTATTTTCTAGGGAGAAAGCTAGAGGAAATGTGGCAAACAAACATGATATATCTGTCTTTTTCGATGACATTTGATGCACTTGCCTAACAAAAAGGCTTTGCATTTCAGCAAAACCATTTGTACTGTGATTTTCTCGGTCCATTGCATTGATTTCCACACCAGTTTGTCCGGATATGACTGGATGAAACCAGAAATATCCGGTTGTGTTTTGGCTAACCAATCCGAAATATTTTGAAAGCCTCTGTGTTTGTGTTTTCCTTATATTATCGATGGACTTTATAGTTTTGAATGTTTTTATCAGGGAATATTTAATTTTGCACCGTAGAAACACTAATTGGTTCATCATGGGGAAACCAGCTCTACACATTCGTATTTTCTGGGGAGAAAGCTAGAGGAACTGTGGCAAACAAACATGATATTTCTGTTTGTCTAGATAACATTTTATGCACTTGCCTAACAAAAAGACTTTGTTTTTCTCCAAAACCATTTGTACTGTGATTTTCTCGGTCCATTGCATACGAATTCCACTTCAGTTTGTCCAGATATGACTGGATGAAACCGGAAATACCAGGTTTTGTGTTGGCTAACTCAATCCCAGATATTGCTACAGCCTCTGTATATGTTTATTCCTGATATTATCCAAAGATTTTATTTTTTGAGTGTTTTTTTACCAGGGAACATTTAATTTTGTGCTGTGATACACTAATTGTTTCCACATGGAGACACCAGCTCTACACATTCGTATTTTCTAGGTAGAAAGCTAGAGGAACTGCCGCAAAGAAACATGATATTTCTGTTTGTATAGATGACATTTTATGCACTTGCTTAACGAAAAGACTTTGCTTTCCTCCAAAAGCATTTTTACTGTGATTTTCTCGGTCCATTGCATACGAATTCCACACCAGTTTGTGTGGATATGACTGGATGAAACCGGAAATATCCGGTTGTGTTTTGGCTAACGCAATCCGAAATAATATGAAGGTCTCTGTGTTTGTGTATTCCTGATATTATCCATTCACTTTATTTTTTTCTAGTTTTTTTTTCAGGGAACATTTAATTTTGTGCCTGGAAACACTAATTGGTTCCACAAGGAGAAACCAGCTCCAAATATTCGTATTTTCTTGGGAGAAAACTAGGAACTGCGGGAAACAAACAAATTATTTCTGTTTGTATCGATGACATTTTATGCACTTGCCTAACGAAAAGACTTTGCTTTTCTCCAAAACCATTTTTACTATGATTTTCTCAGTCCATTGCATACGAATTCCACACCAATTTGTCTGAATATGAATGGATGAAACTGGAAATATCAGGTTGTATTTTGGCTAACTCAATCCCACATATTGTTACCGCCTGTGTGTTTGTGTATTCCTGATATCATCCAGAGACTTTATTGTTTTGAATTTTATTATCTGGGAACATTTAAATTTGTGCTATGAAACATTAATTGTTTCCAGAAGGAGACACCAGCTCTACACATTCGTATTTTCTAGGGAGAAAGCTAGAGGAACTGCGGCAAACAAACATGATATTTCTGTTTGTATCGATGACATTTTATGCACTTGCCTAACGAAAAGACTTTGCTTTTCTCCAAAACCATTTTTACTGTGATTTTCTCGGTCCATTGCATACGAATTCCACATCACTTTGTCCGGGTATGACGGGAAGAAACCAGAAATATCTGGTTGTGTTTTGGCTAACTCAAACCAAAATACTGCTACAGCCTCTGTGTTTCTGTATTCCTGATATTATCCATGGACTTTATTTTTTTGATGTTTTTATCAGGGAACATTTAATTTTGTGCTTGGAAAAAGTAATTGGTTCATCATGGGGACACAAGCTCTACACATTCGTATTTTCTAGGGAGAATGCGAGAGGAATTGCGGCAAACAAACATGATATTTCTGTTTGTATTGATGACATTTTATGCACTTGCCTAACGAAAAGACTTTATTTTCTCCAAAAGCATTTTTCTGTGATTTTCTCGGTCCATTACATACGAATTCCACATGTTTGTCCAAATATGATGAGACGAAAACCGGAAATATCCAGTTTTGTTTTTGCTCACTCAATCCGAAATACTGTGTAAGCTTCTGTGTTTTTGTTTTCTGGATATTATCGATGGACTTTATTGTTTTGAATGTTTTTTATTAAGGAACATTTAATTTATTCTTGGAAATACTAATTGGTTCCACATGGAGACACCAGCCCTACACATTCGTATTTTCTACGGAGAAAGCTAGAGGAACTGTGGCATACAAACATGATATTTATGTTTGTTTAGATGACATTTTCTGCACTTGACTAACGAAAAGACTCTGCTTTTCTCCAAAATATTTTTACTGTGATTTTCTCGGTCCATTGCATACGAATTCCACACCATGTCCAGATATGACTGGATGAAACCGGAAATATCGGGTTTTGGTTTGGCTAACCCAATCCCAGATATTGCTAAAGCCTCTGTATTTTTGTATTCCTGATATTATCCACGGACTTCATTGCTTTGAATTTTTTTTTTATCAGGGAACACTTAATTTCATTTTTGGAAACATTAATTGGTTCCACAAGGAAAAACCATCTCTACACATTCGTATTTTCAAGGGAGAAAGCTGGAGGAACTGCGACAAACAAACATGATATTCTGTTTGTATCGATGACATTTTATGCACTTGCCTAACGAAAAGATTTTGCTTTTCTCCAAAACCATTTTTACTGTGATTTTCTCAGTCCATTTCATATGAATTCCACACCACTTTGTCCGGTTATGACTAGATGATACCGGAAATATCCGGTTTCTTTTTGGCTAACTCAATTCCAGATATTGCTGCAGCCTCCGTGTGTGTGTTTTCTGGATATTATCAACGGACTTTTTTATTTTGAAAAAAATTTATCAGGGAACATTGAATTTTGTGCTTGGAAACAAATTGGTTCCACATGGAGACACCAGCTCTACAAATTCGTATTTTCTGGTGAGAAAGCTAGAGAAACAGCAATTAACAAGCATGATACTTCTGTATGTATCTAATATGTTATGCACTTGCCAAACGAAACGACTTTGCTTTTCTCCAAAACCAATTTACTCTGATTCTCTCAGACCATTGCATATGAATTCCACACCAGTTTGTCCGGATATGACTGGACGAAACCAGAAATATCCGGTTGTGTTTTCGCTAACTCAATCTGAAATATTGTGAAAGCCTCTGTGTTTGTGTTTTCTGGATATTATCGATGGACTTTATTGATTTGAATGTTTTTATCGGGGAACATTTCATTTTGTACTGTTGAAGCACTAATGGTTCATCATGGGGACACCAGCTCTACACATTCGTATATTCTAGGGAGAAAGCTAGAGGAACTGTGGCAAACAAACCTGATATTTCTGTTTGTATAGATGACATTTTATGCACTTGCCTAACGAAAAGACTTTGCTTTTCTCCAAAACCATTTTTACTGTGATTTTCTCCGTCCACTGCATAGCAATTCCACACCAGTTTGTCCGGATATGACTGGATGAAACCAGAAATATCCGGTTGTGTTTTGGCTAACTCAATCTGAAATATGGTGAAAGATTCTGTGTTTGTGTTTTGAAGATATTATCAATGCACTTTATTGTTTTGAATGTTTTTTTCAGGGACATTTCATGTAGTACCGTAGGAACACTAATTGGTTCATCCTGGGGACACCAGCTCTACACATTCGTATTTTCCAGGTAGAAAACTAGAGCAACTGTGGCAAAAAAAACATGATATTTCTGTTTCTATAGATGACATTTTATGCACTTGCCTAACGAAAAGACTTTGCTTTTCCCCAAAACAATTTTTACTCTGATGCTCTCAGCCCATTGCATACGAATTCCACACCAGTTTGTCCGGATATGACTGGATGAAACCAGAAATATCCGGTTTTGTTTTGGCTAACACAATCCCAGATATTGCTACAGCTTCTGTATTTGTGTATTCCTGATATTTTTCATGGACTTTATTGTTTTTAATGTTTTTTATCAGGGAACATTTAATTTTGTGCTTGGAACACTAATTGGTTGCAAATGAAGACACTGGTGCTACAAATTGTATTTTCTAGTGAGAAAGCTAGAGGAAATGCGGGAGGCAAACCTCATATTTCTGTTTGTATAGATGACATTTTATGCACTTGCCTAATGAAAAGTCTTTGCTTTTCTCCAAAACCATTTTTACTGTGATTTTCTCCGTCCGTTGCATACGAATTCCACACCACTTTGTCCGGATATGACTGGATGAAACCAGAAATATCCGGTTGTGTTTTGGCTAACTCAATCCACAATATTGTGAAAGCCTCAGTGTTTGTGTTTTCTGGATATTATCGATGGCCTTTATTATTTTGAATATTTTTATCAGGGAACATTTTATTTTGTACTGTAGAAACACTAATTGGATCATGGGAACACCAGCTCTACACATTCCTATTTTCTAGGGAGAAAGCTGGAGGAACTGCGGCAAACCAACCTGATATTTCTGTTTGTATAGATGACATTTTATGCACTTGCCTAATGAAAAGACATTGCTTTTCTTCAAAACCATTTGTACTCTGATTTTCTCAGCCCATTGAGTACGAATACCACACCACTTTGTACGGATATTACTGGATGAAACGGGAAATATCCGGTTGTGTTTTCGTTAACTGAATCTGAAATATTGTCAAAGCCTCTGTGTTTGTGTATTCTGGATGTTATCGATGGACTTTATGGTTTTGAATTTTTTATTAGGGAACATTTCTTTTTGTACCGTTGAAACACTAATTGGTTCAGCATGGGGACACCAGCTCTACACATTCATATTTCTAGGGAGAAAGCTAGAGGAACTGCGGCAAACAAACATGATATTTCTGTTTGCATTGATGACATTTTATGCACTTGCCTAATGAAAAGACAATGCTTTTCTCCAAAACCATTTTTACTGGGATTTTCTCGGTCTATTGCATACGAATGCCATACTAGTTTGTCCACATATGACTGGATGAAACCAGAAATATCCGGTTTTGTTTTGGCTAACTCAATCCCATATATTCCTCAGCCTCTTTGTTTGTGTTCACCGGATATTATCAACAGAGTTTATGGTTTTGAATATTTTTTATCAGGTCACATTTAATTTTGAGCTGGGAGAAACTAATTGGTTCCACATGGAGACACCAGCTCTACACATTCATATTTTCCAAGGAGAAAACTAGAGGAAGTGCGGCAAACAAACTTGATATTTCTGTTTGTATAGATGACATTTTATGCACTTGCCTAAGGAAAAGACTTTGCTTTTCTCCAAAACCATTTACTGTGATTTTCTCAGTCAAATGCATACAAATTCAACCCCATTTTGTCCGGAGATGACTGGATGATACCGGAAATATCTGTTTTTTTTTTTTTTTTTTGGCTAACTCAATGCAAAATATTGTGAAAGCCTCTGTGTTTGTGTTTTCTGGATATTATCGATGGACTTTATTGTTTTGAATGCTTTTATCAGGGAACATTTCATTTTGTACCGTTAAAACACTAATTGGTTCATCATGGGGACATCAGCTCTACACATTCGTATTTCTAGGGAGAAAGCTAGATGAACTGCGGCAAACAAACATGATATTTCTGTTAGTATAGATGACATTTTATGCACTTGCCTAACGAAAAGACTTTGCTTTTCTCCAAAACCGAATTCCACACCAGTTTGTCTGGATATGACTGGATGAAACAGGAAACATTTGGTTTTGTTTTGGCTAACTCAAACCCAGATATTGCTAAAGCGTCTGCATCTGTGTTTTCTGGATTTTATTGAGGGATTTTAATGTTTCGAATGTTTTTATCAGGGAACATTTCATTTTGTATCGTTGAAACACTAATTGATTCATCATGGGGACACCAGCTCTACACATTCGTATTTTCTAGGTAGAAAGCTAGAGGAATTCCGGCAACAAACATGATATTTTGGCTTGTATCAATGACATTTTATGCACTTGCCTAACGAAAAGACTTTGCTTTTCTCCAAAACCATTTGTACTGTGATTTTCTCGGTCCATTGCATAGGAATTCCACAGCAGTTTCTCCGGATATGACTGGAGGAAACTGGAAATATCCGGTTGTGTTTTGGCTAACTCAATCCGTAATATTGTGAAAGCCACTGTGTTTCTGTTTTCTGGATATTATCGATGGACTTTATTGTTTTGAATGTTTTTATCAGGGAACATTTCATTTTGTACCGTAGAAAAACTAATTGGTTCATTATGGGGACACCAGCTCTACACATTCGTATTTTCTAGGGAGAAAGCTAGAGGAACTGCGAAAAACAACCATGAGATTTCTGTTTGTATAGATGACATTTTATGCACTTGCCTAACGAAAAGTATTTGCTTTTCTCCAAAACCATTTTACTGTGATTTTCTCGGTCCATTGCATATGAATTCCACACCACTTTGTCCGGATATGACTGATTGAAACCGGAAATATCCAGTTTTGTTATGACTAACTAAATCCCAGATATTGCTACAGCCTCTGTGTTTGGGTATTCCTGATATTATCCACGGACTTTATTGTTTTGAATGTTTTTTATCAGGGAACATTTTATTTTGATCTTGGAGACACTAATTGGTTCCACATGGAGACACCAGCTCTACACATTCCTATTTTCTAGGGAGAAAGCTGGAGGAACTGCGGCAAACCAACCTGATATTTCTGTTTGTATAGATGACATTTTATGCACTTGCCTAATGAAAAAACTTTGCTTTTCTCCAAAACCTTTTGTACTGTGATTTTCTCGGTCCATTGCATACAAATTCCAAAACACTTTGTCTGGGTATGACTGGATGAAACCAGAAATATCCTCTGCTTTGTGTTTTTTTATATTATCAGTGGATTTTATGGTTTTCAATGAATTTAAGCAGGGAATATTTTCTTTGGTGCTGGGAAACACTAATTAGTTGCACATGGAGACACAAACTCAACATGTTCGTTCTGTCTAGGTAGAAAATTGCAGCAATTGCTGCAAAAAAACCTGATATTCCTGTTTGCGTGGATGACATTTTATGCACTTGCATAAGAAAATACTTTACGATTCTCCAAAACTTGTTTGACTGTGATTATCTGAGTCCATTGCATACCAATTCCAGTGAACTTTGTGTGGATATGCCTGGATGAAACCAGAAATATATCCTCTTGTGTTATGGCTAACTCAATCCCAGATCTTGCTACAAGCTCTGTGTTTGTGTTTTCTGGATACTATCAATGGACTTTACATTTTAGAATGAATTTCAGTAGAGGAAATTTTGTTTCTACGCAGAAAGCTAGAGCAATTGTTGCAAACAAACATGAGAATTATAATTGTAAACATGACATTTTATCCACTTGGCGAATTAAACGATTTTGCTTTTCTCCAAAACCAGTTTGAGGGTGACTTTCTAGTCCATTGCATACCAGTTCCACAACACTTTGTCCGGATATGCCTGGATGAAACCCGCAATATCCTCTTGTGTTATAGCTAACTCAATCCCAGACCTTGCTACAGGCTCTGCTTTGTGTTTTTTGATATTATAAAATGGACTTTATGGTTTTGAATGAATTTAAGCAGGGAACATTTTCTTTGGTGCTGGGAAACAGTAATTAGTTCCACATGGAGACACAAACTCAACACATTCGTGCTGTCTAGGCAGAAAACTACAGCAATTGCTCCAAGAAACATGATATTTGTGTTTGTGCAGATGATATTTTATGCACTTGCGTAAGAAAATACTTTGCTATTCTCCAAAACCAGTTTGACTGTGATTATCTGAGTCCATTGCATACCAAATCCAGTGCACTTTGTCCGGATATGCCTGGATGAAACCCGAAATATCCTCTTGTGTTATGGCTAACTCAATCCCAGATCTTGCTGCAGTCTCTGCTTTATGTTTTTTGATATTATCAATGGACTTTATGGATTTGAATGAATTTAAGCAGGGAATATTTTCTTTGATGCTGGGAAACTCTATTTCCACATGGAGACTCAAACTCATTCATTTGAGTTTTCTCGGCAGAAAACTACAGCAATTGTTGCAAAGAAACGTGATATTTGTGTTGGTTTAGATGACATTTTATGCACTTTTCTAAGCTATTCTCCAATAACCAGTTTGACTGTGATTATCTGAGTCCATTGCATACCAGTTTTACAGCACTTTGTCCGGATATGCCTGGATGAGACCAGAAATATCCTCTTGTGTTATGGCTAACTCAATCCCAGGTCTTGCTACAACCTCTGTGTTTGTATTTTCTGGATATTATCAATGGACTTTACGTTTTAGAATGAATTTCTGTAGAAGAAATTCTGTTTTGTGCTGGAAATGCTAAGTGATTCCATATGCAGGCCCAATGTGTTCACATTTGTGTTTTCTACGCAGAAAGCTAGAGCAATCGTTGCAAACAAACAGGATAATGATATTGGCAAACATGACTTTTTATCCACTTGGCCAAGAAAAAGAGTTTGCTTTTCTCCAAAACCAGTTTGAGGGTGATTTTCTGAGTCCATTGCCTACCAGTTCCACAACAGGTTGAATGGAAATGACTGGATGAAACCACAAATATCCTCTGTGTTATGGCTAACTCAATCCCAGATCTTGCTACAGGATCTGCTTTGTTTTTTTGATATTATCAATGGACTTTATGGTTTTGAATGAATTTAAGCAGGGGATATTTTATTTGGTGCTGGCAAACACCAATTAGCTCCACAGGGAGACACAAACTCAACACATTCGTGCTGTCTAGGGAGAAAACTACAGCAATTGCTGCAAACAAACAAGAAATTTGTATTTGTGTAAATGACATTTTATGCACTTGCCTAAGAAAATACTTTGCTATTCTCCAAAACCAGTTTGACTGTGATTATCTGAGTCCATTGCATACCAGTTCCACAGCACTTTGTCCCAATATGCCTGGAGGAAACCTGAAATATCCTCTTCTGTTATGGTAACTCAATCCCAGATCTTGCTACAACCTGTGTTTTTGTGTTTTCCGGATATTATCAATGGACTTTACATTTTAGAATGAATTTCAGTAGAGGAAATTTTGTTTTGTGCTGGACATGCTAAGTGCTACCATATGCAGGCCAAACATGTTCACATTTGTATTTTCTACGTAGAAAGCGAGAGCAGTCGTTGCAAACAAACAGGATATTTACATTTGCAAACATGACATTTTATCCACTTGGCCAAGAAAAAGAGTTTGCTTTTCTCCAAAACCAGTTTGAGGGTGCTTTTCTGCGTCCATTGCATACCAGTTCCACAATACTTTGTCTGGAAATGACTGGATGAAACTAGAAATATCTTCTTGTGTTATGGCTAACTCAATCCCAGACCTTGCTACAGGCTCTGCTTTGTGTTTTTTGATATTATCAATGGACTTTATGGTTTTGAATGAATTTAAGCAGGAATATTTTCTTTGGTGCTGGGAAACACTAATTAGCTCCACATTGACTCAAACTCATTCATTTGTGTTTTCTAGGCAGAAAACTACAGCAATTGCTGCAAAGAAACATGATATTTGTTTTGGTGTAGATGACATTTTATGCACTTGCCTAAGAAAATACTTTGCTAGTCTCCAAAACCAGTTTGACTGTGATTATCTGAGTCCATTGCATACCAGTTCCACAGCACTTTGTCCGGATATGTCTGGATGAAACCAGAAATGTCCTCTTGTGTTATGGCTAACTCAATCCCAGATCTTGCTACAGGCTCTGCTTTGTGTTTTTTGATATTATCAATGGACTTTATGGTTTTGAATGAATTTAAGCAGGGAATATTTTCTTTGATGCTGGGAAACACTAATTAGTTCCACATGCATACACAAACTCAACACATTCGTGCTATCTAGGCAGAAAACTACAGCAATTGCTGGAAACAAATGATATTTGTGTTGGTGTAGATGACCTTTTATGCACTTGCCTAAGAAAATACTTTGCTAGTCTCCCAAACCAGTTTGACTGTGATAATCTGAGTCCATTGCATACCAGTTCCACAGCACTTTGTCCGGATATGCCTGGATGAAACCCGAAATATCCTCTTGTGTTATGGCTAACTCAATCCCAGATCTTGCTACAGGCTCTGCTTTGTGTTTTTTGATATTATCAATGGACTTTACGTTTTAGAATGAATTTCAGTAGAGGAAATTTTGTTTTGTTCTGGAAATGCTAATTGGTTTCATATGCAGGCCAAACATGTTCACATTTGTGTTTTCTACGCAGAAAGCTAGAGCTATCATTGCAAACAAACAGGATAATGATATTGGCAAAGAAGACTTTTTATCCACTGGGCCAAGAAAAAGATTTTGCTTTTCTCCAAAACCAGTTTGAGGGTGCTTTTCTTAGTCCATTGCATACCAGTTCCACAGCACTTTGTCTGGAAATGACTGGATGAAACCAGAAATATCCTCTTGTGTTATGGCAAACTCAATCCCAGAACTTGCTAAAGGCTCTCCTTTGTGTTTTTTGATATTATCAATGGACTTTATGGTTTTGAATGAATTTAAGCAGGGAATATTTTCTTTGGTGCTGGGAATCACTAATTAGTTCCACATGGAGACACAAACTCAACACATTCGTGCTGTCTAGGTAGAAAACTACAGCAATTGCTGCAAAGAAACATGATATTTGTATTGGTGTAGATGACATTTTATGCACTTGCCTAAGAAAATACTTTGCTAGTCTCCAAAACCAGTTTGACTGTGATTATCTGAGTCCATTGCATACCAGTTTTACAGCACTTTGTCTGGATATGCCTGGATGAAACCAGAAACATCCTCTTGTGTTATGGCTAACTCAATCCCAGATCTTGCTACAACCTCTTTGTTTGTGATTTCTGGATATTATCAATGGACTTTACGTTTTAGAATGAATTTCTGGAGAAGAAATTCTGTTTTGTGCTGGAAATGCTAAGTGATTCCATATGCAGGCCCAATGTGTTCACATTTGTGTTTTCTATACAGAAAGCTTGAGCAATCGTTTCAAAAAAACAGGATATTGATATTTGCAAACATGACTTTTTATACACTAGGACTAGAAAAAGAGTTTGCTTTTCTCCAAAACCAGTTTGAGGGTGATTATCTGAGTCCATTGCATACCAGTTCCACAGCACTTTGTCTGGATATGCCTGGATGAAACCAGAAATATCCTCTTGTGTTATGGCTAACTCAATCGCAGATCTTGCTACAACCTTTGTGATTGTGTTTTCTGGATATTATCAATGGACTTTACGTTTTAGAATGAATTTCAGTAGAAGAAATTTTGTTTTGTTCTGGAAATGCTAATTGGTTTCATATGCAGGCCAAACATGTTCACATTTGTGTTTGCTTTTTTTTTTATTTTTGACAGGCAGAGTGGACAGTGAGAGAGAGACAGAGAGAAAGGTCTTCCTTTTGCCGTTGGTTCACCCTCCAATGGCTGCCGCGGTAGGCGCGCTGCGGCCGGCGCACCGCACTGTTCCAATGGCAGGAGCCAGGTGCTTCTCCTGGTCTCCCATGGGGTGTAGGGCCCAAGGACTTGGGCCATCCTCCACTGCACTCCCTAGCCACAGCAGAGAGAGGCCTGGAAGAGGGGCAACCGGGACAGGATCGGTGCCCCAACCGGGACTAGAACCCGGTGTGCCGGCGCCGCAAGGCGGAGGATTAGCCTGTTGAGCCACGGCGCCGGCCACATTTGTGTTTTCTATGCAGAAAGCTAGAGCTATCATTGCAAACAAACAGGATATTGATTTTCGTAAACATGACTGTTTAAGCACTTGGCCAAGAAAAGGAGTTTGCTTTGTCTAAACTACAGCAAATGCTGCAAACAAACATGATATTTGTATTGGTGTAGAGGACATTTTATGCACTTGCCTAAGAAAATACTTTGCTATTCTCCAAAACCAGTTTGACTGTGATTATCTGAGTCCATTGCATACCAGTTCCACAGCACTTTGTCCCAATATGCCTGGAGGAAACCTGAAATATCCTCTTCTGTTATGGTAACTCAATCCCAGATCTTGCTACAACCTGTGTTTTTGTGTTTTCCGGATATTATCAATGGACTTTACATTTTAGAATGAATTTCAGTAGAGGAAATTTTGTTTTGTGCTGGACATGCTAAGTGCTACCATATGCAGGCCAAACATGTTCACATTTGTATTTTCTACGTAGAAAGCGAGAGCAGTCGTTGGAAACAAACAGGATATTTACATTTGCAAACATGACTTTTTATCCACTTGGCCAAGAAAAAGAGTTTGCTTTTCTCCAAAACCAGTTTGAGGGTGCTTTTCTGCGTCCATTGCATACCAGTTCCACAGCACTTTGTCTGGAAATGACTGGATGAAACTAGAAATATCTTCTTGTGTTATGGCAAACTCAATCCCAGACCTTGCTACAGGCTCTGCTTTGTGTTTTTTGATATTATCAATGGACTTTATGGATTTGAATGAATTTAAGCAAGGGATATTTTACTTGGTGCTGGCAATCTCTAATTAGTTCCACATGGACACACAAACTCAACACATTCGTGCTGTCTAGGCAGAAAACTACAGCAATTGCTGCAAAGAAACATGATATTTGTGTTGGTGTAGATGACCTTTTATGCACTTGCCTAAGAAAATACTTTGCTAGTCTCCAAAACCAGTTTGACTGTGATAATCTGAGTCCATTGCATACCAGTTCCACAGCACTTTGTCCGGATATGCCTGGATGAAACCCGAAATATTCTCTTGTGTTATGGCTAACTCAATCCCAGATCTTGCTACAGGCTCTGCTTTGTGTTTTTTGATATTATCAATGGACTTTACGTTTTAGAATGAATTTCAGTAGAGGAAATTTTGTTTTGTTCTGGAAATGCTAATTGGTTTCATATGCAGGCCAAACATGTTCACATTTGTGTTTGCTATGCAGAAAGCTAGAGCTATCATTGCAAACAAACAGGATATTTATATTGGCAAACAAGACTTTTTATCCACTGGGCCAAGAAAAAGAGTTTGCTTTTCTCGAAAACCAGTTTGCGGGTGATTTTCTGAGTCCATTGCATACCAGTTCCATAGCACTTTTTCCGGATATGCCTGGATGAAACCAGAAACATCGTCTTGTGTTATGGCAAACTCAATCCCAGACCTTGCTACAGGCTCTGCTTTGTATTTTTTGATATTATCAATGGCCTTTATGGTTTTGAATGAATTTAAGCAGGGAATATTTTCTTTGGTGCTGGGAAACACTAATTAGTTCCACATGCAGACATAAACTCAACACATTCGTGCTGTCTAGGCAGAAAACTACAGCAATTGCTGCAAAGAAACATGATATTTGTGTTGGTGTAGATGACATTTTATGCACTTTTCTAAGAAAATATTTTGCTATTCTCCAACAACCAGTTTGACTGTGATTATCTGAGTCCATTGCATACCAGTTTTACAGCACTTTGTGTGGTTATGACTGCATGAAACCAGAAATATCCTCTTGTGTTATGGCTAACTCAATCCCAGATCTTGCTACAACCTCTTTGTTTGTATTTTCTGGATATTATCAATGGACTTTACGTTTTAGAATGAATTTCTGTAGAAGAAATTCTGTTTTGTGCTGGAAATGCTAAGTGATTCCATATGCAGGCCCAATGTGTTCACATTTGTGTTTTCTACGCAGAAAGCTAGAGCAATCGTTGCAAACAAACAGGATAATGATATTGGCAAACATGACTTTTTATCCACTTGGCCAAGAAAAAGAGTTTGCTTTTCTCCAAAACCAGTTTGAGGGTGATTTTCTGAGTCCATTGCCTACCAGTTCCAGAACAGGTTGAATGGAAATGACTGGATGAAACCACAAATATCCTCTGTGTTATGGCTAACTCAATCCCAGATCTTGCTACAGGATCTGCTTTGTTTTTTTGATATTATCAATGGACTTTATGGTTTTGAATGAATTTAAGCAGGGGATATTTTATTTGGTGCTGGGAAACACTAATTAGTTCCACATGCAGACACAAACTCAACACATTCGTGCTGTCTAGGCAGAAAACTACAGCAATTGCTGGAAACAAATATGATATTTGTGTTGGTGTAGATGACCTTATATGCACTTGCCTAAGAAATTAATTTGCAATTCTCCAAAACCAGTTTGACTGTGATTATCTGAGTCCATTGCATACCAGTTCCACAGCACTTTGTCTGGATATGCGTGGATGAAACCAGTAATATCCTCTTGTGTTATGGCTAACTCAATCCCAGATCTTGCTACAACCTTTGCGATTGGGTTTTCTGGATATTATCAATGGACTTTTCGTTTTAGAATGAATTTCAGTAGAGGAAATTTTGTTTTGTTCTGGAAATGCTAATTGGTTTCATATGCAGGCCAAACATGTTCACATTTGTGTTTTCTACGCAGAAAGCTAGAGCTATCATTGCAAACAAACAGGATATTGATATTCGTAAACATGACTGTTTAAGCACTTGGCCAAGAAAAGGAGTTTGCTTTTCTCCAAAACCAGTTTGAGGGTGCTTTCCTGAGTCCATTGCATACCAGTTCCACAAGACTTTGTCTGGAAATGACTGGATGAAACCAGAAATATCCTCTTGTGTTATGGTTAACTCAATCCCAGACCTTGCTACAGGCTCTGCTTTGTGTTTTTTGATATTATCAATGGACTTTATGGTTTTGAATGAATTTAAGCAGGGGATATTTTATTTGGTGCTAGGAAGCACTAATTAGTTCCACATGCAGACACAAACTCAACACATTCGTGCTGTCTAGGCAGAAAACTACAGCAATTGCTGCAAAGAAACATGATATTTGTGTTGGTGTACATGACATTTTATGCACTTGCCTAAGAAAATACTTTGCTAGTCTCTAAAACCAGTTTGACTGTGATTATCTGAGTCCATTGCATACCAGTTCCACAGCACTTTGTCTGGATATGCCTGGATGAAATCCGAAATATCCTCTTGTGTTATGTCTAACTCAAACCCAGATCTTGCTACAGGCTCTGCTTTGTGTTTTTTGATATTATCAATGGGCTTTATGGTTTTGAATGAATTTAAGCAGGGGATATTTTATTTGGTGCTGGGAAACACTAATTAGTTCCACATGGAGACACAAACTCAACACATTCGTGCTGTCTAGGCAGAAAACTACAGCAATTGCTGCAACGAAACATGATATTTGTGTTGGTGTAGATGACCTTTTATGCACTTGCCTAAGAAAATATTTGCTAGTCTCCAAAACCAGTTTGACTGTGATTATCTGAGTCCATTGCATACCAGTTCCACAGCACTTTGTCTGGATATGCGTGGATGAGACCAGAAATATCCTCTTGGGTTATGGCTAACTCAATCCCAGATCTTGCTACAGGCTCTGCTTTTTGTTTTTTGATATTATCAATGGACTTTATGGTTTTGAATGAATTTAAGCAGGGAATATTTTCTTTGATGCTGGGAAACTCTATTTCCACATGGAGACTCAAACTCATTCATTTGAGTTTTCTCGGCAGAAAACTACAGCAATTGTTGCAAAGAAACGTGATATTGGTGTTGGTGTAGATGACATTTTATGCACTTTTCTAAGAAAATATTTTGCTATTCTCCAATAACCAGTTTGACTGTGATTATCTGAGTCCATTGCATACCAGTTTTACAGCACTTTGTGTGGTTATGACTGCATGAAACCAGAAATATCCTCTTGTGTTATGGCTAACTCAATCCCAGATCTTGCTACAACCTCTGTGTTTGTATTTTCTGGATATTATCAATGGACTTTACGTTTAGAATGAATTTCTGTAGAAGAAATTCTGTTTTGTGCTGGAAATGCTAAGTGATTCCATATGCAGGCCCAATGTGTTCACATTTGTGTTTTCTACGCAGAAAGCTAGAACAATCGTTGCAAACAAACAGGATAATGATATTGGCAAACATGACTTTTTATCCACTTGGCCAGGAAAAAGAGTTTGCTTTTCTCCAAAACCAGTTTGAGGGTGATTTTCTGAGTCCATTGCCTACCAGTTCCACAACAGGTTGAATGGAAATGACTGGATGAAACCACAAATATCCTCTGTGTTATGGCTAACTCAATCCCAGATCTTGCTACAGGATCTGCTTTGTTTTTTTGATATTATCAATGGACTTTATGGTTTTGAATGAATTTAAGCAGGGGATATTTTATTTGGTGTTGGGAAACACTAATTAGTTCCACATGGAGACACAAACTCAACACATTCGTGCTGTCTAGGCAGAAAACTACAGCAATTGCTGCAAAGAAACATGATATTTGTGTTGGTGTACATGACATTTTATGCACTTGCCTAAGAAAATACTTTGCTATTATAAAAAACCTGTTTGACTGTGATTATCTGAGTCCATTGCATACCAGTTCCACAGCACTTTGTCTGGATATGCCTGGATGAAATCCGAAATATCCTCTTGTGTTATGTCTAACTCAAACCCAGATCTTGATACAGGCTCTGCTTTGTGTTTTTTGATATTAACAATGGACTTTATGGTTTTGAATGAATTTAAGCAGGGGATATTTTATTTGGTGCTGGGAAACACTAATTAGTTCCACATGCAGACACAAACTCAACACATTCGTGCTGTCTAAGCAGAAAACTACAGCAATTGCTGCAAAGAATCATGATATTTGTGTTGGTGTAGATGACCTTTTATGCACTTGCCTAAGAAAATATTTGCTAGTCTCCAAAACCAGTTTGACTGTGATTATCTGAGTCCATTGCATACCAGTTCCACAGCACGTTGTCCGGATATGCCTGGATGAGACCAGAAATATCCTCTTGGTTTATGGCTAACTCAATCCCAGATCGTGCTACAGGCTCTGCTTTGTGTTTTTTGATATTATCAATGGACTTTATGGTTTTGAATGAATTTAAGCAGGGAATATTTTCTTTGATGCTGGGAAACTCTATTTCCACATGGAGACTCAAACTCATTCATTTGAGTTTTCTCGGCAGAAAACTACAGCAATTGTTGCAAAGAAACCTGATATTGGTGTTGGTGTAGATGACATTTTATGCACTTTTCTAAGAAAATATTTTGCTATTCTCCAATAACCAGTTTGACTGTGATTATCTGAGTCCATTGCATACCAGTTTTACAGCACTTTGTGTGGTTATGACTGCATGAAACCAGAAATATCCTCTTGTGTTATGGCTAACTCAATCCCAGATCTTGCTACAACCTCTGTGTTTGTATTTTCTGGATATTATCAATGGACTTTACGTTTAGAATGAATTTCTGTAGAAGAAATTCTGTTTTGTGCTGGAAATGCTAAGTGATTCCATATGCAGGCCCAATGTGTTCACATTTGTGTTTTCTACGCAGAAAGCTAGAGCAATCGTTGCAAACAAACAGGATAACGATATTGGCAAACATGACTTTTTATCCACTTGGCCAAGAAAAAGAGTTTGCTTTTCTCCAAAACCAGTTTGAGGGTGATTTTCTGAGTCCATTGCCTACCAGTTCCAGAACAGGTTGAATGGAAATGACTGGATGAAACCATAAATATCCTCTGTGTTATGGCTAACTCAATCCCAGATCTTGCTACAGGATCTGCTTTGTTTTTTTGATATTATCAATGGACTTTATGGTTTTGAATGAATTTAAGCAGGGAATATTTTCTTTGGTGCTGGGAAACTCTATTTCCACATGGAGACTCAAACTCATTCATTTGAGTTTTCTCGGCAGAAAACTACAGCAATTGTTGCAAAGAAACGTGATATTGGTGTTGGTGTAGATGACATTTTATGCACTTTTCTAAGAAAATATTTTGCTATTCTCCAATAACCAGTTTGACTGTGATTATCTGAGTCCATTGCATACCAGTTTTACAGCACTTTGTGTGGTTATGACTGCATGAAACCAGAAATATCCTCTTGTGTTATGGCTAACTCAATCCCAGATCTTGCTACAACCTCTGTGTTTGTATTTTCTGGATATTATCAATGGACTTTACGTTTAGAATGAATTTCTGTAGAAGAAATTCTGTTTTGTGCTGGAAATGCTAAGTGATTCCATATGCAGGCCCAATGTGTTCACATTTGTGTTTTCTACGCAGAAAGCTAGAGCAATCGTTGCAAACAAACAGGATAATGATATTGGCAAACATGACTTTTTATCCACTTGGCCAAGAAAAAGAGTTTGCTTTTCTCCAAAACCAGTTTGAGGGTGATTTTCTGAGTCCATTGCCTACCAGTTCCACAACAGGTTGAATGGAAATGACTGGATGAAACCATAAATATCCTCTGTGTTATGGCTAACTCAATCCCAGATCTTGCTACAGGATCTGCTTTGTTTTTTTGATATTATCAATGGACTTTATGGTTTTGAATGAATTTAAGCAGGGGATATTTTATTTGGTGCTGGGAAACACTAATTAGTTCCACATGCAGACACAAACTCAACACATTCGTGCTGTCTAGGCAGAAAACTACAGCAATTGCTGGAAACAAATATGATATTTGTGTTGGTGTAGATGACCTTTTATGCACTTGCCTAAGAAATTAATTTGCAATTCTCCAAAACCAGTTTGACTGTGATTATCTGAGTCCATTGCATACCAGTTCCATAGCACTTTGTCTGGATATGCCTGGATGAAACCAGAAATATCCTCTTGTGTTATGGCTAACTCAATCCCAGATCTTGCTACAACCTTCGCGTTTGTGTTTTCTGGATATTATCAATGGACTTTACGTTTTAGAATGAATTTCAGTAGAGGAAATTTTGTTTTGTGCTGGAAATGCTAATTGGTTTCATATGCAGGCAAAACATGTTCACATTTGTGTTTTCGACGCAGAAAGCTAGAGCTATCATTGCAAACAGGATATTGATATTCGTAAACATGACTGTTTAAGCACTTGGCCAAAAAAGGAGTATGCTTTTCTCCAAAACCAGTTTGAGGGTGCTTTTCTGAGTCCATTGCATACCAGTTCCACAACACTTTGTCTGGAAATGACTGGATGAAACCAGAAATATCCTCTTGTGTTATGGCAAACTCAATCCCAGACCTTGCTACAGGCTCTGCTTTGTGTTTTTTGATATTATCAATGGACTTTATGGTTTTGAATGAATTTAAGCAGGGAATATTTTCTTTGGTGCTGGGAAGCTCTAATTAGTTCCACATGGAGACACAAACTCAACACATTCGTGCTGTCTAGGCAGAAAACTACAGCAATTGCTGCAAAGAAACATGATATTTGTGTTGGTGTAGATGACCTTTTATGCACTTGCCTAAGAAAATACTTTGCTAGTCTCCAAAACCAGTTTGACTGTGATTATCTGAGTCCATTGCATACCAGTTCCATAGCACTTTGTCTGGATATGCCTGGATGAAACCAGAAATATCCTCTTGTGTTATGGCTAACTCAATCCCAGATCTTGCTACAAACTTTGTGTTTGTGTTTTCTGGATATTATCAATGGACTTTACGTTTTTGAATGAATTTCAGTAGAGGATTTTTTGCTTTGTGCTGGAAATGCTAATTGGTTTCATATGCAGGACAAACATGTTCACATTTGTGTTTTCTACGCAGAAAGCTAGAGCTATCGCTGCAAGCAAACAGGATAATGATATTTGCAAACATGACTTTTTATCCACTTGGCCAAGAAAAAGAGTTTGCTTTTCTCCAAAACCAGTTTGACGGTGATTTTCTGAGTCCATTGCATACCAGTTCCACAACAGGTTGAATGGAAATGACTGGATGAAAACAGAAATATCCTCTTCTGTTATGGCTAACGCAATCCTAATCTTGCTACAGGCTCTGCTTTGTGTTTTTTGATATTATCAATGGGCTTTATGGTTTTGAATGAATTTAAGCAGGGGATATTTTATTTGGTGTTGGGAAACACTAATTAGTTCCACATGGAGACACAAACTCAACACATTCGTGCTGTCTAAGCAGAAAACTACAGCAATTGCTGCAAAGAAACATGATATTTGTGTTGGTGTAGATGACCTTTTATGCACTTGCCTAAGAAAATATTTGCTAGTCTCCAAAACCAGTTTGACTGTGATTATCTGAGTCCATTGCATACCAGTTCCACAGCACGTTGTCCGGATATGCCTGGATGAGACCAGAAATATCCTCTTGTGTTATGGCTAACTCAATCCCAGATCTTGCTACAGGCTCTGCTTTTTGTTTTTTGATATTATCAATGGACTTTATGGTTTTGAATGAATTTAAGCAGGGAATATTTTCTTTGGTGCTGGGAAACTCTATTTCCACATGGAGACTCAAACTCATTCATTTGAGTTTTCTCGGCAGAAAACTACAGCAATTGTTGCAAAGAAACGTGATATTGGTGTTGGTGTAGATGACATTTTATGCACTTTTCTAAGAAAATATTTTGCTATTCTCCAATAACCAGTTTGACTGTGATTATCTGAGTCCATTGCATACCAGTTTTACAGCACTTTGTGTGGTTATGACTGCATGAAACCAGAAATATCCTCTTGTGTTATGGCTAACTCAATCCCAGATCTTGCTACAACCTCTGTGTTTGTATTTTCTGGATATTATCAATGGACTTTACGTTTAGAATGAATTTCTGTAGAAGAAATTCTGTTTTGTGCTGGAAATGCTAAGTGATTCCATATGCAGGCCCAATGTGTTCACATTTGTGTTTTCTACGCAGAAAGCTAGAGCAATCGTTGCAAACAAACAGGATAATGATATTGGCAAACATGACTTTTTATCCACTTGGCCAAGAAAAAGAGTTTGCTTTTCTCCAAAACCAGTTTGAGGGTGATTTTCTGAGTCCATTGCCTACCAGTTCCAGAACAGGTTGAATGGAAATGACTGGATGAAACCATAAATATCCTCTGTGTTATGGCTAACTCAATCCCAGATCTTGCTACAGGATCTGCTTTGTTTTTTTGATATTATCAATGGACTTTATGGTTTTGAATGAATTTAAGCAGGGAATATTTTCTTTGGTGCTGGGAAACTCTATTTCCACATGGAGACTCAAACTCATTCATTTGAGTTTTCTCGGCAGAAAACTACAGCAATTGTTGCAAAGAAACGTGATATTGGTGTTGGTGTAGATGACATTTTATGCACTTTTCTAAGAAAATATTTTGCTATTCTCCAATAACCAGTTTGACTGTGATTATCTGAGTCCATTGCATACCAGTTTTACAGCACTTTGTGTGGTTATGACTGCATGAAACCAGAAATATCCTCTTGTGTTATGGCTAACTCAATCCCAGATCTTGCTACAACCTCTGTGTTTGTATTTTCTGGATATTATCAATGGACTTTACGTTTAGAATGAATTTCTGTAGAAGAAATTCTGTTTTGTGCTGGAAATGCTAAGTGATTCCATATGCAGGCCCAATGTGTTCACATTTGTGTTTTCTACGCAGAAAGCTAGAGCAATCGTTGCAAACAAACAGGATAATGATATTGGCAAACATGACTTTTTATCCACTTGGCCAAGAAAAAGAGTTTGCTTTTCTCCAAAACCAGTTTGAGGGTGATTTTCTGAGTCCATTGCCTACCAGTTCCAGAACAGGTTGAATGGAAATGACTGGATGAAACCATAAATATCCTCTGTGTTATGGCTAACTCAATCCCAGATCTTGCTACAGGATCTGCTTTGTTTTTTTGATATTATCAATGGACTTTATGGTTTTGAATGAATTTAAGCAGGGGATATTTTATTTGGTGCTGGGAAACACTAATTAGTTCCACATGCAGACACAAACTCAACACATTCGTGCTGTCTAGGCAGAAAACTACAGCAATTGCTGGAAACAAATATGATATTTGTGTTGGTGTAGATGACCTTTTATGCACTTGCCTAAGAAATTAATTTGCAATTCTCCAAAACCAGTTTGACTGTGATTATCTGAGTCCATTGCATACCAGTTCCATAGCACTTTGTCTGGATATGCCTGGATGAAACCAGAAATATCCTCTTGTGTTATGGCTAACTCAATCCCAGATCTTGCTACAACCTTCGCGTTTGTGTTTTCTGGATATTATCAATGGACTTTACGTTTTAGAATGAATTTCAGTAGAGGAAATTTTGTTTTGTGCTGGAAATGCTAATTGGTTTCATATGCAGGCAAAACATGTTCACATTTGTGTTTTCGACGCAGAAAGCTAGAGCTATCGCTGCAAGCAAACAGGATATTGATATTCGTAAACATGACTGTTTAAGCACTTGGCCAAAAAAGGAGTATGCTTTTCTCCAAAACCAGTTTGAGGGTGCTTTTCTGAGTCCATTGCATACCAGTTCCACAACACTTTGTCTGGAAATGACTGGATGAAACCAGAAATATCCTCTTGTGTTATGGCAAACTCAATCCCAGACCTTGCTACAGGCTCTGCTTTGTGTTTTTTGATATTATCAATGGACTTTATGGTTTTGAATGAATTTAAGCAGGGAATATTTTCTTTGGTGCTGGGAAGCTCTAATTAGTTCCACATGGAGACACAAACTCAACACATTCGTGCTGTCTAGGCAGAAAACTACAGCAATTGCTGCAAAGAAACATGATATTTGTGTTGGTGTAGATGACCTTTTATGCACTTGCCTAAGAAAATACTTTGCTAGTCTCCAAAACCAGTTTGACTGTGATTATCTGAGTCCATTGCATACCAGTTCCATAGCACTTTGTCTGGATATGCCTGGATGAAACCAGAAATATCCTCTTGTGTTATGGCTAACTCAATCCCAGATCTTGCTACAAACTTTGTGTTTGTGTTTTCTGGATATTATCAATGGACTTTACGTTTTTGAATGAATTTCAGTAGAGGATTTTTTGCTTTGTGCTGGAAATGCTAATTGGTTTCATATGCAGGACAAACATGTTCACATTTGTGTTTTCGACGCAGAAAGCTAGAGCTATCATTGCAAACAGGATATTGATATTCGTAAACATGACTGTTTAAGCACTTGGCCAAAAAAGGAGTATGCTTTTCTCCAAAACCAGTTTGAGGGTGCTTTTCTGAGTCCATTGCATACCAGTTCCACAACACTTTGTCTGGAAATGACTGGATGAAACCAGAAATATCCTCTTGTGTTATGGCAAACTCAATCCCAGACCTTGCTACAGGCTCTGCTTTGTGTTTTTTGATATTATCAATGGACTTTATGGTTTTGAATGAATTTAAGCAGGGAATATTTTCTTTGGTGCTGGGAAGCTCTAATTAGTTCCACATGGAGACACAAACTCAACACATTCGTGCTGTCTAGGCAGAAAACTACAGCAATTGCTGCAAAGAAACATGATATTTGTGTTGGTGTAGATGACCTTTTATGCACTTGCCTAAGAAAATACTTTGCTAGTCTCCAAAACCAGTTTGACTGTGATTATCTGAGTCCATTGCATACCAGTTCCATAGCACTTTGTCTGGATATGCCTGGATGAAACCAGAAATATCCTCTTGTGTTATGGCTAACTCAATCCCAGATCTTGCTACAAACTTTGTGTTTGTGTTTTCTGGATATTATCAATGGACTTTACGTTTTTGAATGAATTTCAGTAGAGGATTTTTTGCTTTGTGCTGGAAATGCTAATTGGTTTCATATGCAGGACAAACATGTTCACATTTGTGTTTTCTACGCAGAAAGCTAGAGCTATCGCTGCAAGCAAACAGGATAATGATATTTGCAAACATGACTTTTTATCCACTTGGCCAAGAAAAAGAGTTTGCTTTTCTCCAAAACCAGTTTGACGGTGATTTTCTGAGTCCATTGCATACCAGTTCCACAACAGGTTGAATGGAAATGACTGGATGAAAACAGAAATATCCTCTTCTGTTATGGCTAACGCAATCCTAATCTTGCTACAGGCTCTGCTTTGTGTTTTTTGATATTATCAATGGGCTTTATGGTTTTGAATGAATTTAAGCAGGGGATATTTTATTTGGTGTTGGGAAACACTAATTAGTTCCACATGGAGACACAAACTCAACACATTCGTGCTGTCTAAGCAGAAAACTACAGCAATTGCTGCAAAGAAACATGATATTTGTGTTGGTGTAGATGACCTTTTATGCACTTGCCTAAGAAAATATTTGCTAGTCTCCAAAACCAGTTTGACTGTGATTATCTGAGTCCATTGCATACCAGTTCCACAGCACGTTGTCCGGATATGCCTGGATGAGACCAGAAATATCCTCTTGTGTTATGGCTAACTCAATCCCAGATCTTGCTACAGGCTCTGCTTTTTGTTTTTTGATATTATCAATGGACTTTATGGTTTTGAATGAATTTAAGCAGGGAATATTTTCTTTGGTGCTGGGAAACTCTATTTCCACATGGAGACTCAAACTCATTCATTTGAGTTTTCTCGGCAGAAAACTACAGCAATTGTTGCAAAGAAACGTGATATTGGTGTTGGTGTAGATGACATTTTATGCACTTTTCTAAGAAAATATTTTGCTATTCTCCAATAACCAGTTTGACTGTGATTATCTGAGTCCATTGCATACCAGTTTTACAGCACTTTGTGTGGTTATGACTGCATGAAACCAGAAATATCCTCTTGTGTTATGGCTAACTCAATCCCAGATCTTGCTACAACCTCTGTGTTTGTATTTTCTGGATATTATCAATGGACTTTACGTTTAGAATGAATTTCTGTAGAAGAAATTCTGTTTTGTGCTGGAAATGCTAAGTGATTCCATATGCAGGCCCAATGTGTTCACATTTGTGTTTTCTACGCAGAAAGCTAGAGCAATCGTTGCAAACAAACAGGATAATGATATTGGCAAACATGACTTTTTATCCACTTGGCCAAGAAAAAGAGTTTGCTTTTCTCCAAAACCAGTTTGAGGGTGATTTTCTGAGTCCATTGCCTACCAGTTCCAGAACAGGTTGAATGGAAATGACTGGATGAAACCATAAATATCCTCTGTGTTATGGCTAACTCAATCCCAGATCTTGCTACAGGATCTGCTTTGTTTTTTTGATATTATCAATGGACTTTATGGTTTTGAATGAATTTAAGCAGGGAATATTTTCTTTGGTGCTGGGAAACTCTATTTCCACATGGAGACTCAAACTCATTCATTTGAGTTTTCTCGGCAGAAAACTACAGCAATTGTTGCAAAGAAACGTGATATTGGTGTTGGTGTAGATGACATTTTATGCACTTTTCTAAGAAAATATTTTGCTATTCTCCAATAACCAGTTTGACTGTGATTATCTGAGTCCATTGCATACCAGTTTTACAGCACTTTGTGTGGTTATGACTGCATGAAACCAGAAATATCCTCTTGTGTTATGGCTAACTCAATCCCAGATCTTGCTACAACCTCTGTGTTTGTATTTTCTGGATATTATCAATGGACTTTACGTTTAGAATGAATTTCTGTAGAAGAAATTCTGTTTTGTGCTGGAAATGCTAAGTGATTCCATATGCAGGCCCAATGTGTTCACATTTGTGTTTTCTACGCAGAAAGCTAGAGCAATCGTTGCAAACAAACAGGATAATGATATTGGCAAACATGACTTTTTATCCACTTGGCCAAGAAAAAGAGTTTGCTTTTCTCCAAAACCAGTTTGAGGGTGATTTTCTGAGTCCATTGCCTACCAGTTCCAGAACAGGTTGAATGGAAATGACTGGATGAAACCATAAATATCCTCTGTGTTATGGCTAACTCAATCCCAGATCTTGCTACAGGATCTGCTTTGTTTTTTTGATATTATCAATGGACTTTATGGTTTTGAATGAATTTAAGCAGGGGATATTTTATTTGGTGCTGGGAAACACTAATTAGTTCCACATGCAGACACAAACTCAACACATTCGTGCTGTCTAGGCAGAAAACTACAGCAATTGCTGGAAACAAATATGATATTTGTGTTGGTGTAGATGACCTTTTATGCACTTGCCTAAGAAATTAATTTGCAATTCTCCAAAACCAGTTTGACTGTGATTATCTGAGTCCATTGCATACCAGTTCCATAGCACTTTGTCTGGATATGCCTGGATGAAACCAGAAATATCCTCTTGTGTTATGGCTAACTCAATCCCAGATCTTGCTACAACCTTCGCGTTTGTGTTTTCTGGATATTATCAATGGACTTTACGTTTTAGAATGAATTTCAGTAGAGGAAATTTTGTTTTGTGCTGGAAATGCTAATTGGTTTCATATGCAGGCAAAACATGTTCACATTTGTGTTTTCGACGCAGAAAGCTAGAGCTATCATTGCAAACAGGATATTGATATTCGTAAACATGACTGTTTAAGCACTTGGCCAAAAAAGGAGTATGCTTTTCTCCAAAACCAGTTTGAGGGTGCTTTTCTGAGTCCATTGCATACCAGTTCCACAACACTTTGTCTGGAAATGACTGGATGAAACCAGAAATATCCTCTTGTGTTATGGCAAACTCAATCCCAGACCTTGCTACAGGCTCTGCTTTGTGTTTTTTGATATTATCAATGGACTTTATGGTTTTGAATGAATTTAAGCAGGGAATATTTTCTTTGGTGCTGGGAAGCTCTAATTAGTTCCACATGGAGACACAAACTCAACACATTCGTGCTGTCTAGGCAGAAAACTACAGCAATTGCTGCAAAGAAACATGATATTTGTGTTGGTGTAGATGACCTTTTATGCACTTGCCTAAGAAAATACTTTGCTAGTCTCCAAAACCAGTTTGACTGTGATTATCTGAGTCCATTGCATACCAGTTCCATAGCACTTTGTCTGGATATGCCTGGATGAAACCAGAAATATCCTCTTGTGTTATGGCTAACTCAATCCCAGATCTTGCTACAAACTTTGTGTTTGTGTTTTCTGGATATTATCAATGGACTTTACGTTTTTGAATGAATTTCAGTAGAGGATTTTTTGCTTTGTGCTGGAAATGCTAATTGGTTTCATATGCAGGACAAACATGTTCACATTTGTGTTTTCTACGCAGAAAGCTAGAGCTATCGCTGCAAGCAAACAGGATAATGATATTTGCAAACATGACTTTTTATCCACTTGGCCAAGAAAAAGAGTTTGCTTTTCTCCAAAACCAGTTTGAGGGTGATTTTCTGAGTCCATTGCCTACCAGTTCCACAACAGGTTGAATGGAAATGACTGGATGAAAACAGAAATATCCTCTTCTGTTATGGCTAACGCAATCCTAATCTTGCTACAGGCTCTGCTTTGTGTTTTTTGATATTATCAATGGACTTTATTGTTTTGAATGAATTTAAGCAGGGGATATTTTATTTGGTGCTGGGAAACACTAATTAGTTCCACATGCAGACACAGACTCAAAACTTTCGTGCTGTCTAGGCAGAAAACTACAGCAATTGCTGGAAACAAATATGATATCTGTGTTGGTGTAGATGACCTTTTATGCACTTGCCTAAGAAAATACTTTGCTAGTCTCCAAAACCAGTTTGACTGTGATTATCTGAGTCCATTGCATACCAGTTCCACAGCACTTTGTCCGGATATGCCTGGATGAGACCAGAAATATCCTCTTGGGTTATGGCTAACTCAATCCCAGATCTTTCTACAGGCTCTGCTTTTTGTTTTTTGATATTATCAATGGACTTTATGGTTTTGAATGAATTTAAGCAGGGAATATTTTCTTTGATGTTGGGAAACTCTATTTCCACATGGAGACTCAAACTCATTCATTTGAGTTTTCTCGGCAGAAAACTACAGCAATTGTTGCAAAGAAACGTGATATTTGTGTTGGTGTGGATGACATTTTATGCACTTTTCTAAGAAAATATTTTGCTATTCTCCAATAACCAGTTTGACTGTGATTATCTGAGTCTATTGCATACCAGTTTTACAGCACTTTGTGTGGTTATGACTGCATGAAACCAGAAATATCCTCTTGTGTTATGGCTAACTCAATCCCAGATCTTGCTACAACCTCTGTGTTTGTATTTTCTGGATATTATCAATGGACTTTACGTTTTAGAATGAATTTCTGGAGAAGAAATTCTGTTTTGTGCTGGAAATGCTAAGTGCTTCCATATGCAGGCCCAGTGTGTTCACATTTGTGTTTTCTACACAGAAAGCTAGAGCAATTGTTGCAAACAAACAGGATAATGATATTGGCAAACATGACTTTTTATCCACTTGGCCAAGAAAAAGAGTTTGCTTTTCTCCAAAACCAGTTTGAGGGTGATTTTCTGAGTCCATTGCCTACCAGTTCCAGAACAGGTTGAATGGAAATGACTGGATGAAACCACAAATATCCTCTGTGTTATGGCTAACTCAATCCCAGATCTTGCTACAGGATCTGCTTTGTTTTTTTTTGCTATTATCAATGGACTTTATTGTTTTGAATGAATTTAAGCAGGGGATATTTTATTTGGTGCTGGGAAACACTAATTAGTTCCACATGGAGACACAAACTCAACACATTCGTGCTGTCTAGGCAGAAAACTACAGCAATTGCTGCAAAGAAACATGATATTTGTGTTGGTGTAGATGACATTTTATGCACTTGCCTAAGAAAATATTTTGCTAGTCTCCAAAACCAGTTTGACTGTGATTATCTGAGTCCATTGCATACCAGTTCCACAGCACTTTGTCCGGATATGCCTGGATGAAACCAGAAATATCCTCTTGTGTTATGGCTAACTCAATCCCAGATCTTTCTACAGGCTCTGCTTTTTGTTTTTTGATATTATCAATGGACTTTATGGTTTTGAATGAATTTAAGCAGGGAATGTTTTCTTTGATGCTGGGAAACTCTATTTCCACATGGAGACTCAAACTCATTCATTTGAGTTTTCTCGGCAGAAAACTACAGCAATTGTTGCAAAGAAACGTGATATTTGTGTTGGTGTAGATGACATTTTATGCACTTGCCTAAGAAAATACTTTGCTAGTCTCCAAAACCAGTTTGACTGTGATTATCTGAGTCCATTGCATACCAGTTTTACAGCACTTTGTGTGGTTATGACTGCATGAAACCAGAAATATCCTCTTGTGTTATGGCTAACTCAATCCCAGATCTTGCTACAACCTCTGTGTTTGTATTTTCTGGATATTATCAATGGACTTTACGTTTTAGAATGAATTTCAGTAGAAGAAATTCTGTTTTGTGCTGGAAATGCTAAGTGCTTCCATATGCAGGCCCAGTGTGTTCACATTTGTGTTTTCTACACAGAAAGCTAGAGCAATTGTTGCAAACAAACAGGATAATGATATTGGCAAACATGACTTTTTATCCACTTGGCCAAGAAAAAGAGTTTGCTTTTCTCCAAAACCAGTTTGAGGGTGATTTTCTGAGTCCATTGCCTACCAGTTCCAGAACAGGTTGAATGGAAATGACTGGATGAAACCACAAATATCCTCTGTGTTATGGCTAACTCATTCCCAGATCTTGCTACAGGATCTGCTTTGTTTTTTTTTTTGCTATTATCAATGGACTTTATTGTTTTGAATGAATTTAAGCAGGGGATATTTTATTTGGTGCTGGGAAACACTAATTAGTTCCACATGGAGACACAAACTCAACACATTCGCGCTGTCTAGGCAGAAAACTACAGCAATTGCTGGAAACAAATATGATATTTGTGTTGGTGTAGATGACCTTTTATGCACTTGCCTAAGAAAATACTTTGCTAGTCTCCAAAACCAGTTTGACTGTGATTATCTGAGTCCATTGCATAGCAGTTCCACAGCACTTTGTCTGGATATGCCTGGATGAAACCAGAAATATCCTCTTGTGTTATGGCTAACTCAATCCCAGATCTTGCTACAGGCTCTGCTTTTTATTTTTTGATATTATCAATGGACTTTATGGTTTTGAATAAATTTAAGCAGGGGATATTTTATTTGGTGCTGGGAAGCACTAATAATTTCCACATGGAGACACAAACTCAACACATTCGTGCTGTCTAGTCAGAAAACTACAGCAATTGCTGCAAAGAAACATGATATTTGTGCTGGTGTAGATGACATTTTATGCACTTGCCTAAGAAAATACTTTGCTAGTCTCCAAAACCAGTTTGACTGTGATTATCTGAGTCCATTGCATACCAGTTCCACAGCACTTTGTCTGGATATGCCTGGATGAAACCAGAAATATCCTCTTGTGTTATGGTTAACTCAATCCCAGATCTTGCTACAGGCTCTGCTTTTTGTTTTTTGATATTATCAATGGACTTTATGGTTTTGAATGAATTTAAGCAGGGAATGTTTTCTTTGATGCTGGGAAACTCTATTTCCACATGGAGACTCAAACTCATTCATTTGAGTTTTCTCGGCAGAAAACTAGAGCAATTGTTGCAAAGAAACGTGATATTTGTGTTGGTGTGGATGACATTTTATGCACTTTTCTAAGAAAATATTTTTTTATTCTCCAATAAACAGTTTGACTGTGATTATCTGAGTCCATTGTATACCAGTTTTACAGCACTTTGTGTGGTTATGACTGCATGAAACCAGAAATGTCCTCTTGTGTTATGGCTAACTCAATCCCAGATCTTGCTACAGGATCTGCTTTGTTTTTTTTGATATTATCAATGGACTTTATGGTTTTGAATGAATTTAAGCAGGGGATATTTTATTTGGTGTTGGGAAACACTAGTTAGTTCCACATGCAGACGCAAACTCAACACATTCGTGCTGTCTAGGCAGAAAACTACAGCAATTGCTGGAAACAAATATGATATTTGTGTTGGTGTAGATGACCTTTTATGCACTTGCCTAAGAAAATACTTTGCTAGTCTCCAAAACCAGTTTGACTGTGATTATCTGAGTCCATTGCATACCAGTTCCACAGCACTTTGTCTGGATATGCCTGGATGACACCAGAAATATCCTCTTGTGTTATGGCTAACTCAATCCCAGATCTTGCTACAACCTTTGCGTTTGTGTTTTCTGGATATTATCAATGGACTTTACGTTTTAGAATGAATTTCAGTAGAGGAAATTTTGTTTTGTGCTGGAAATGCTAATTGGTTTCATATGCAGGCCAAACATGTTCACATTTGTGTGTTCTACACAGAAAGCTAGAGCTATCATTGCAAACAAACAGGATATTGATATTCGTAAACATGACTGTTTAAGCACTTGGCCAAGAAAAGGAGTTTGCTTTTCTCCAAAACCAGTTTGAGGGTGCTTTTCTGAGTCCATTGCATACCAGTTCCACAACACTTTGTCTGGAAATGACTGGATGAAACCAGAAATATCCTCTTGTGTTATGGCAAACTCAATCCCAGACCTTGCTACAGGCTCTGCTTTGTGTTTTTTGATATTATCAATGGACTTTATGGTTTTGAATGAATTTAAGCCGGGAATATTTTCTTTGGTGCTGGGAAGCTCTAATTAGTTCCACATGGAGACACAAACTCAACACATTCGTGCTGTCTAGGCAGAAAACTACAGCAATTGCTGCAAAGAAACATGATATTTGTGTTGATGTAGATGACATTTTATGCACTTGCCTAAGAAAATACTTTGCTAGTCTCCAAAACCAGTTTGACTGTGATTATCTGAGTCCATTGCATACCAGTTCCATAGCACTTTGTCTGGATATGCCTGGATGAAACCAGAAATATCCTCTTGTGTTATGGCTAACACAATCCCAGATCTTGCTACAACCTTTGTGTTTGTGTTTTTTGATATTATCAATGGACTTTACGTTTTTGAATGAATTTCAGTAGAGGAAATTTTGTTTTGTGCTGGAAATGCTAATTGGTTTCATATGCAGGACAAACATGTTCACATTTGTGTTTTCTACGCAGAAAGCTAGAGCTATCGCTGCAAGCAAACAGGATAATGATATTGGCAAACATGACTTTTTATCCACTTGGCCAAGAAAAAGAGTTTGCTTTTCTCCAAAACCAGTTTGAGGGTGATTTTCTGAGTCCATTGCCTACCAGTTCCACAACAGGTTGAATGGAAATGACTGGATGAAAACAGAAATATCCTCTGTGTTATGGCTAACGCAATCCTAATCTTGCTACAGGCTCTGCTTTGTGTTTTTTGATATTATCAATGGACTTTATGGTTTTGAATGAATTTAAGCAGGGGATATTTTATTTGGTGCTGGGAAACACTAATTAGTTCCACATGCAGACACAGACTCAACACTTTCGTCCTGTCTAGGCAGAAAACTACAGCAATTGCTGGAAACAAATATGATATTTGTGTTGGTGTAGATGACCTTTTATGCACTTGCCTATGAAATTAATTTGCAATTCTCCAAAACCAGTTTGACCCCGAAGCAGTTGTCCCACAGATCGACCGAACCCCAGATACACGATCTCCACACCAATCGATGCAAAAGGCAAGAGGGAAGTTTATTTCATTTGCAAATGGGCCGTCTCAGCAGCACCCTCTAGTGCAGTGCAGAGAGAGCGGCCCCGATCATCAGTTTCACAGAGTATTTAAGGCTTAAAACCACAACATTAGCATATTTCCACTGTGTTACAATCCCATTGGGTAACCTAAATGATTACAGGATAAAGGAAGAAGTTACATGCTGTACGTGCCTTGCAGTTTTTATCTTTAGCCTGAGCAAGCAAGGGCAGGGGTCGTCAAGCCAGGTATGTAGTGTGTGGTAACTTGTAGTGTTGTAACAGGATATAGGTTGGGTACATTTTCTGTTAACTTCAGCCTTTATAGTTCCTAAAAACGGTTACATATTGCAAGCTCAGCCATCTTATGAAAGCAGTCACATTTCTTGCAAGATTATTGCAAGCCCAGCCAATTTGTACAAAAGCAGAACAATATGCAGTTAGCTCAAGCCACTCCATCTTAAACCTAACCTGCCTAATTCTTTCATTCCCTCCTCTTGTTTTTGGCAAATTTTAATCTTAAATTTTAAGGAATAGCCGTATCCTGAAATTTTTCTTCTATGCCCTTTGTTTTTAAACTTTGGTACTGCTGGGTCAGAACCAAGGCGTGGGTGATAGACAATCTACTTTTAAAAACCTGAAGAAGCCTATTTATTATGCAGGGTCCAAAGGTTAAAATTAAAAGTAATATTATTAAGGGTCCTGTGATGGTGGAGATTAGGGTTGTTAACCAAGGGGATGAGTTAAACCAGCTCTGAAACCATGACTGTCCTGTCTCAAAATGGCTCTGTCGTTGTTTTAGTCTTTCCCTTAATTTTGCCATGCTATCTCTGACTTCTCCAGTGTGATCCGCATAGAAACAACACTCTTCCTTTAGGGCTGCACAGAGTCCCCCTTCCTTTAAAAATACCAGGTCCAGCCCCCTTCTATTTTGTAATACTACCTCGGAAAATGAAGTTAAGGACTTTTCC
This sequence comes from Lepus europaeus, assembly GCF_033115175.1. Taxonomy (NCBI): domain Eukaryota; kingdom Metazoa; phylum Chordata; class Mammalia; order Lagomorpha; family Leporidae; genus Lepus; species Lepus europaeus. Next base: position 900,399 of record NW_026909158.1, on the reverse strand, counting down.
AAGGCACTGACAGATTCTTCTAAAGCTTGTAAATCTGAATGCATAGCTTGCTGTAACAGGTGAAACTGATTTGTCTTTGACAGAGCAGTGGCTCCGGTACCTATGCCTGCTCCGATGCCCCCAACTGTGAGTCCTCCCAATATGAGGGCTAGCGTTATGGTTAGGGTTCCCTAGGGAGCTGGAGATTTCCCTCATATTGTCGGTAGACTTCCTCAGGGTCATGTAATGTGACCCGAGGCCATACTTCAACCATGACGCACCATTCATGAGTTCGATTATGAGCTTGTCCTGCCAAGCAGGGGGTTAGGCCTGTATTGCATGCCCAAAATGTCCCATTTGGTCCTGTTAAATAATAGGTGCCTGGTTTGAGAGTCATAGTTTTATTACAGAGGCCCTGAT